>NC_136500.1:118548201-118595701 GCF_053919585.1 Euprymna scolopes
TAAAAACATTAAGAACAACCTACATTATAAAATATAGACATAGCGAGGTGAAAAAAAAATTTTTGAAAACAACATACATTATAAAAATTTAGAAATAGCGAGGAAATAAAGATCATTTAAATGACAAAATTGTACGAAAGTGGTTTGCAAATTCAAAACTGGATAATTTAGCCTTAATGATAAAGATACACATGTCTAAATAGTGAGGTAATGTATTCAGAACAACATAATTATACAAATGTAGAAATAGCGAAGTAAGAAAAACATTAAGAACAACCTACATTATAAAATATAGACATAGCGAGGTAAAAAAATATTTTTTGAAAACAACATACATTATAAAAATTTAGAAATAGCGAGGAAATAAAGATCATTTAAATGACAGAATTGTACGAAAGTGGTTTGCAAATTCAAAACTGGATAATTTAGCCTTAATGATAAAGAATACTTAGAAACGTTAACTTACAGATTATTGGTGAGAGTTAAGCTTATTTTTTAAATTATAAAACGTTTGTTGAGAGATTAATTACACTTATGTGATGTGCTAATGCATAACGATTCTATAATTATTATAAGATATTTTCTAGTCAAGAATTTCTAGTTTATTTTAAGGTTGAATGGTTTAAAATAAACATTTATCTTAACATCACATATTATACATATGTATATGCTACAGTTCGATAGAAAACATGTATGGATACGACAAACCTCCTTACATCTATAACTATAACTCACAGAAAAATAATTTTTCGAACAAATAATATCGTTCCGTTGTAATACTAGTATGAATTAACAATTGTTTATTCAATATTTTCATAAAATAATATAATTACAAAAACCATTTCATATGATTTTAATTATAACAATCCCCATGAAAATTGTAAATGTAATATATTTTCTACTTATGAACATGTAAACACCAGCGTAAAAATTGAAAATAATATGAAGTAATTAAGGTGCTGGGTCAGCAAGAAAAGTAATTTTACGAAACTGGATATTTTTTAATAACGATTAATTTAAAATATCGGAATAGAATTGAGTAAAACAAAACAAAAATATTACATGTGAGTTTATAACTTTCTTTCAAATATGAATGATATTTAATATTAAATAATTGTTTCATTATTAATGATGAATAAAATCAAAGAATGAATCCATTAATAGCATCTTTTATTTATACATTCGGATAGCATAAAGAATAGAAGGCATTATTTTGGAATGAGCTTCGAACTTATTAATATCCTTAAAAGCCTTTTTGGTATTAGACCCAGCAACGTGTAATGGTTAGAGATGATGCATATCTTAGACAAACAATTTTCAATGGTTATAGTTGTTCGTTCTTATACAATAAATGATTAAAAGATGCTTATTGATTGAATTTATCATTTAAAGCAAACGTATTTTATTTCAAACAGAATATAAAACTTCTGTTTATCTAAAATCCTGTAGATTACAAAAATAACATTTCAAAAGCTTTCGTCATTATTTTGTTTTTCATATAATAATGGATTAAATAAATAAATGCAAAATGAATGGTAAGTCCCTATTGGATCACTTTTATCAATTCAGAAAATCAACTAATTTTTTTATACAATTTTCAATATTTAATAATTTACGATAACAGAATATGCACAGTTTCTTTTTTTTTTTGAAAATCCTAGTGAAAAATCATGAAGTAAAAAAATTAACATTTATACCTTTTTTTAAATCTTGGCGAAAAAATATTTTTAAGCAAAATTTTATTAGTAAATAATCATTTACTTTTAAATTTGACTGCTATAATTACTAAATTTTATAACAATGAAGGTAATGACATTATATCTTGTTAACATTTCTTTTTAGCAATTTGCCTATAATCGTATTTTCACTAAAGATTAGTATTATATCTATTTAACATTTTTTTTTAACAATTTGCCTATAATCGTATTTTCACTAAAGATTAGTATTATATCTATTTAACATTTTTTTTAACAATTTGCCTATAATCGTATTTTCACTAAAGATTAGTATTATATCTATTTAACATTTTTTTTTAACAATTTGCCTATAATCGTATTTTCACTAAAGATTAGTATTATATCTATTTAACATTTTTTTTAACAATTTGCCTATAATCGTATTTTCACTAAAGATTAGTATTATATCTATTTAACATTTATTTTAACAATTTGCCTATAATCGTGTTCTAGTAAAAATTGGTATTATATCGTTGCTATTTTTAACAATTTGCCTATAATCGTGTTCTAGTAAAAATGGTATTATATAGTTTCTATTTTTTTTAACAATTTTCCTATAATCGTGTTCTAGTTAAAATTGGTTTTATATCTGTTGCTATTTTTAACAATTTTCCTATAATTAGGCCGTCGGCCCAGAGTGAAAATTCTTAATTTTAATGAGATGTAAAAGGGGTGGGCATGATTTTTGGATATAATATGTATAAAATCATAAGAAACATGGAAAAAAATTTCACAAGCAAGATTATGGTGCATTAATAAATAATTTTAATTTTAATGCACAAAAAAATGCTAACTGTTAAGTTGCCTTCGTACAAAAAAGTAGCCATTCAGAATACTTCTTTTATTTACTCCTTACAATCTACCAATCACAATCATCGTAGTGCGAGTTAAAAATTCAATATGGCTGCCTCCAGTGAAGAAGAAATGTTTGTAAACAAAGACAAAAAAGAGTGCGTTATGTGCATATTTCCAACTAAAACATTGAATGTTAGATCTTTTTCAGTGAAGACATGGACGCGCTTTTTAGAATATGTTAAAAAATGGAAAGGTTTACATGGACCACAAGCAGAAATTGCGAAAAACTTTGACTTAAGCTGTGATTCAACTGAAATACCACCTCGTGTTGGGTTTCACCAAACTTGTTATGCACGTTTCACGGATTATCAGAAAATTGAAAGAATTCAGAAAAAACTAGAAAAGAATACTGATAACGTTTTCGAAGGTAAGTTTAAGCTTTTAATAATTTTTATTTTTATTGATACGTATTTGGAAAGAGACAATTTTTCTTATACTCCCTCTATTCACTTAGGCAAGTACGTGTGAACTGAACAGCATGAAAAATTTTATGGTAGGAAAAAATGGATTTAGAGTAACATTTCGTATATAAATTTAATGGAAAATCATCCTCCATTTCCTGGAGACTATTGTTAATTTTTTTTTACCATTAACCCTAAGTCTGAGTGCCAAGATTGTAATTTACCCCCTCCTCTCCCAATAAAAAAACGCACAGAATTTATCTTCACTAGAAAAAAGGTCAACACCTCTAAATTCTAAAATATATTTATTCAATTTAATTGATTTTTAATTTTTTTTTTTTTTTGTAAACTTCTAAGTTGTACAATCTTTTTTCTTCTCGGGGGAGGGAGCGATTTAAATGAGGGTGTTAATCTACATTAATATCTTTTCAAACAATTGAATATGTACATAAAAGTTGGCATCTGTTTTAGAAAATTTCACTTGTAAAGAAAACAAAAAAAAAAACTAGAGTTTATTTCTATTTACTTGCCTCCCCCACGAGAACATAGATACAAAACAGGGTTTTATTGTGGGTAAAATTTAGTTCACCAAAAATGTATTCTGATTGGAACAAAAATTACAATTGCCTCAGTTTAGAAAGATTTCTCCTTCACAAATCTGAAACAAAAGATAACCTGTATTATCAGAATAAAGGGTACACTTTGCTCTTAGCCAAATGCTGTTACTATTTAACAGTTTTCATAATTTCAATAATTTTAGCTATTGGTTTTAATCTGGAAATGTTTCATTTCTTTTATGATTCTAAATATAGATACAACTGTCTATGGTACCATTTCTTGATTCTAGCACTTCCACAATCAGTCACTTGACAATCTATTCCATTAACCTTTATCCTCGTGTGGCTTTTAGCCTTGATAAGTGGTAACTCACTAGTAAAATAAAGTGCATTGCATATTGAATTTACCTACCAATTCCAATGATAAATATATTGCATGATTTTGTAAACATCCCTTGGTCCGATTAATAATGAGTCACCAGACGATTTAATTGTAGAATGTAAATTAATAACATACAATTTTTTCACAGAAGTTTTATCAGCACTATACAAAAAAAATCTTAAATTTTTAATGAAATGTTTTGGATTTATGAAATAATGATTGGATATTTTTAATTTGAACTTTTCCATATACTTTGTTATTTCAAATGCATATTAAACTCCTAAATATATTTATTTTTACAGGGTCCCCATCTCAAGAAAACATTGATGCGACTACTGCCGAAAATGATGATCCACCAGCTAAAAAAAGACGGGTTCTTCGTTCCAATTTTGATCGACCATCTTTGCCAGCTAGATCAGAGCATATTTTACCAGATGTTTGCATACTATGCCAAAAAGTAAAAACTATAGTGTGCAAAGGATCTGGCAAAAGAAACAGGGAAAAACTTGTCAGATGTTCGACAATAGAAGCTGCTAATTTAAAACGAGCAGCAGAAGAAAATGAAAATGAATCACTCCTCATGCAAATAAGGAATAAAGATTGTGTAGCAATCGAAGTGAAATATCATAACTCATGTTACCGTGACTTCACTCGATATTTAACCAAACCAACCAAAACCGAACACTCTGAGCAAACTTCATATGCTAAAGCATTTGAGGTCTTTGCGAAATTAGTCCAAACAAGGATTATCGAAAACAAGGAAATCATGAGACTTAAAAAATTGAAAGATTTGTTTGTCAAACAGATTAAAGAAACACATGGAGTTGATGCGCATTTATATAAAACAGGATATTTAAAACAAAGATTAATGAAAAAATTTCCTCAATTATGCTTCATCACTCCTAAAATGAGATCACAAGGTGACATCGTGTATGTAAATGACATTACAGTGTCTTCTCTTGTAGAGGAAAAAACAGTACTCCATGAGGAAACACATACCACAACTCCAAGTGAAACAGAGTCGTCAGAAAATGACACAAACCAACAAACAAGTCATGTACGCTCAGATCCAAATCCTCTTTCTAACTTGTACATAACAGCTATGGATCTGAGAAATATTATTCAACAAGTAAAACCTCCTTCGTTATGGCCGCCAACAGCAGAAACATTAAATTTGCAGGAGGCTGAAAAGATGGTGCCCCATATTTTATTTAACTTTCTTGCATGGATAGTTGGGGCATCTGAAGATTTGTGCACAGAAAAAATAATGGACATATCTGCATCCGTCTATAGAAAGATTTTGCTATTTCACAAGACATTATATTTTTGTCTTCTAACGGACGTACATTAATGCCAAAACATTTATCACTTGGTATGGCTGTACGCCATCTGTCTGGATCTGCCCAAGTGATTGGTTTATTGAATGGTTTGGGACATTGTGTTTCTCATTCGGTGGTTTTAAATCATGATACAGCACTAGCTGAACTTGAAATCAATCGTGGAGAAAATTCTATTCCATCCACCATCCAGGCAGGTATTCCAACAACTTTGGTCTGGGACAATAATGATTTTGGTGAGGAAACTTTATCTGGACATGGAACAACACACAACACAACTGGGATAATAATACAAAATATGTTAGTCGAACCGTGTGCATCTAAGATTGCAGTAGAAGGACTCAAAAGAACACGGAAAAGAACATTGGAACCACCAGAAGTAAATTTGGCTACATACACCGGTGGAAGAAAAGATGGCCCACTACCATTTGCTGAACATGTTTCACTTCATTCAGATCGTGTATTTCTGCAAAATTCTCTAAAACTTGATATAGCGTACTATATCACAAAATTCGGCAGTGAAATTATATTACCATCTTGGACTGGGTTTAACCAACTCCTGTGCAAAAGGGAGATTGCATCAAAATCTACCATAGGTTATTTACCCGTAATTGATGTTAGCCCCACAGAAATGGATACAGTCCTTACAATTCTAAAAAAAAGCATTGACATTGCAGATCAACTCAAGTTAGAGTCTCTTGTTATTGTAATGGATCAAGCAATCTATTCAAAGGCACAATTAATTAGATGGAGAAATCCATATTTCATGAAGAGATTGGTGATTCGACTTGGTGCTTTTCATACAGCAATGTCCTTTCTTGGGTGTTTGGGAAAGCGTTTTCGTGATGTCGGGCTTCAAGATATTCTAATAGAATCAGAAGTTGTTGCTGTAGGCTCAATAAATGGAGTTTTCACAGGTAGACACTATAACAGAGCAGTTAGAGCCCATAAATTAGTGGCCGAAGCAATGCAGCATATGCGTTTGACAACCTATTTAAACAGCATTCCTGAAGAAAAGGCAGAAAAAGTGAAGCATTTAATGACATCCTTGTCACAATCATTCCCAGGACCTCAGTATGAAGAAATTCTGAAGGGAGAACATTTTCAAAGTTTTCTATCATCCTATGAAGAATTTATACAGGTTGCCAACAAAAAGCAAACTTTTGCATTCTGGAGTTCTTATATTGACATTGTAGAAATTCTTTTACTTTTCCTTAGAGGTATTCGAGAGTCAAACTGGGAACTTCACTTGGCAAGTGTTAGACAGATGTTACCTTGGGTGTTTGCATATGACCATGTAAATTATAGCAGATACCTTCCAGTTTACTGGTTGGAGATGTCTAATCTCGCTAATACTCATCCAGTGATATATACACAATGCATTGGAGGAGATTTTGCTGTTCAAAGAAGCTCAAATGCCTTTGCTAAAATTCCTTGTGACCAAACCATCGAACAAACTGCTAATCGTGATTCAAAAACAAAAGGTGGTATGACAGGCTTCAGCACAAACAAGAGAGCCGTCAACAGGTGGATATGGTCCCATCATGCGAGAGGGTCTATTACCCATGAATGTGAAACTATGGCTGGCAAAGGAGAACGAAGTGGAACACGATCAGATCTTTTACACAGTCGGATGAAACATGATAAGCTTGCTATTGGAAAGATAATAGACACAGTAAACAGTATGTTTAATCCATTTGAGTATGAACCAGCTGAGTTGATCCATATTGCATCAGGATTAGTTGCGACACAAGATGTTCAAAATGATCTGCAATTTGCTAAGGCAAGGGGCGAATCAGAATTTGAAAATTTCTGTGGGCAGCGTCTACAAACGGGAGAAGTTGATTTTTTTGCCCCGATGAAAAGAATGAATTTAAAAACATTCTCCAGTATGTCTAAAAAATCAAATCATCATGTCCACGGAAAGGATATCACTTTGGAAGCAGATAGAAATCTCCTAGCAAGATTGGTTGTGATTGGTAGAATCCGGAACATTAATCTTCAAGAATTACTGTCATATTCCTTAGGTCCATTACCATTGTCCCTTGCAAATTCACATGGATCGTTGGTTAAAACTAATAAAGCAAACTTACTTCATGCTTTAGAAAGCCATGCTAACAATCCTATTGTTGAGAACCCTATAGTAGGTGGCATATATATAGTGGATGGTATGTCGCTGATACACCAATTAAATTTGAACAAATTACAAGGAGAGAAAACATTTCTTAATCTTGCTCTTGTTATTTTGAAAAGTTTAGTGAACAGGGCAAAATCGAATCATTCTAAAGAAATTCATTTTGTTACTGATACATACCAGCAGATCTCTATAAAAAATATCGAGAGGGATAAAAGAGCTGCTACTAGCTCTCAGATAAGAATCCATGGTCAGCTCCTTCCTCAGCAATGGAAGAAATTTCTTTCAAATGGAGAGAATAAAAAGTCCTTAATAGAATTCTTGGATGAAACATGGTCTAATGTTTCAACATCAGAGCTTAGAGGAGTGAAGGTATTCTTGGCGCATAACAAGAAATGTCATTCCTTCTCACCTGGAAAAGAGGCAAGTGATATTGTCATCCGGTTAGAAGAGACAAAACTTTGTAGCTCACAAGAAGAAGCTGATACACGGATTTATTTGCATGCTTCTTTTGCAGCCAACACTAGTACGGATGTAATCATTATGAGTCCTGATACCGATGTGTTTGTAATTGGAGTTTCTTTACAAAATCTTATTCCCGCACATTTATACTTCCACACAGGAAGAGGAACAAATTTGCGAACAATAGACATCAAGATGATAAAAGACAACATTGGAGAGTCTGTCAGTCAAGCCTTGATTGGTCTACATTGTTTTACAGGATGTGATAGTGTCAGTTCATTTTACGGAAAGGGCAAAAAGAAAGCACTTAGTTTATTACTGAGAGAGAATGAGTTTTGTTACGCATTCAGTGATCTTGGTAATGAATTTTATGTGAAACCAGACACAGCAAAATCATTGGAAATGTTTGTTTGCAGGTTGTATGGCCAACAAAATGTCACAAGTGTTAATGAAGCCAGATACAACATGTTTAGATTCCAAAGAAAATTGGAAATCACAATGCCTCCAAATCAAGATGCCCTGAGTGAACACATCAAGCAGGTACGTTTTATAAATATTTAATTTCCAATTATATGTAAAAATTAAATATATGGAGTTTCATTGTTATTTGCTTATTAGAAAGGATGAAAATTATTCAATATTAATGTTAATTTCTTTCTTTTTTCAGGTGTCTATAAAAGGAGCCTCCATGCAAATCCTGATATACCATCCCCTGATTGTCATGGATGGAAGATAGAAAATGGAGATTTAGTAATCCATTGGATGAATCTTCTTCCTGCTCCAGACAGTTTAATGGATTTAATTAACTGCTCTGCCAAATGTAAAAAAAGTCATTGTAAAGACGTTAACATTTGTACATGTCTCCAAAACAGGGTCCCATGCACAGATATGTGCAAGTGTGCAAGAGATTCTTGTTATAAAATTAGTAAAAACATTGGACATGATGATGATGACACTGATGATGGTGATGACGACGACGATGATGATGAAGTGGCATAAGCAGTGATCAGTTTTAAATAAAAGCATATATGATCTTATTTACTAACATGTTGTTTGTTTAACTTTCATTAAAAATGCCTTTTTGTCCTTTAAATCTGTGTTATTATTCATAGATTCAAAAAAATACTTTTTAATGAAAATTGACAAACATTGTATATTTTACCAAGTTGATGTGTATAAAAAATGACACAAAATCGCAGCTCTACCTCAGGTTTAAACGACCTTGTTACATACAAAATATAGCAATAGATTTGTATGACTAATAATATTGGTAGACTATAGGTGTCTCTACATGAGAAATATCAAAATGTAAATCTATTTCTTTAGTTATCCACAGAAAAGATTGAAGTTGTTTCAAATAAGATGTTTGAAAAAAGCTTTTTTAGAAAAATATTCCCTATTTTGAAGCATAGTAAATATATTAAGTCCAATATTTATGTATTAAATGATGAAGAAATAAATTGGGAATAAAATGTGCTAAACTAGATGTCTGTATTGTTATCGGTTTGTGTGCTACTAAGGTTTAAGCAAGTCATAATGTTCTATTTGATGATTGTCGGCCATCTTTAAATATGGCCGCCGTTTTCATTAATGCGCAACATTTGTGCTTGTGAAAAAAAATATGATGTTCAGGAGTCTATTGGCATTCATTTGACACCATTTTTTCTTCCACCCCCAACCGAGGTCACAGAATCAAAAATCTAGAGGGATTTTGACCTTTGGGCCCATAGCCTAAATCGTGTTCTAGTTAAAATTGGTATTATATCGTTGCTATTTTTTAACAATTTGCCTATAATCGTGTTCTAGTTAAATTGGTATTATATCGTTGCTATTTTTAACAATTTGCCTATAATCGTGTTCTAGTTAAAATTGGTATTATATCGTTGCTATTTTTTAACAATTTGCCTATAATCGTGTTCTAGTTAAAATTGGTATTATATCGTTGCTATTTTTTAACAATTTGCCTATAATCGTGTTCTAGTTAAAATTGGTATAATATTTTGTTAATGTCTTTTTAACAAATTGTTTATAATCATGTTCTAGCTAACGATTAGTATTATATTTTGTTTATATTTCTTTTTAAGAATTTGCTTAGTCGTGTTCTAGCTAAAAATTGGTATTATATCTTGCTAACATTTCTTTTTACGAATTTGCGATTATAATAATCGTGTTCTAGTTAAAGATTAGCATAATAGAGATAGGAGAAATTCTCATATATTTTAACTGGGAGCAAAATTAAAAATTTTTTAATTATTTCTTTAAATGCAATTGTTTACTATATATTGCAACTTGATTAATCGGTTATATTTACAAAGTAGCTTTTAAGAGTAGATTCTGTCAATTTACAGCTGCCACCTCTGCGTCTTCCAATGATTGTTTTTATGTATTTCTTAAGATTTACATTAGGCTATTTGCTTTTATAACAACCTGTATAGTGCTTATATCTTCCAGAGACTTTGTCGTTTTTTAATAATTTTTTAATTCCTCATATTATGTTATATTCTCTCCTTCCGTCGTAATGGCAATAGTGATTTAAAAGTTTCATCAATCATGTCCGTGTAATACTGTTTAGTTAGAATTTCTTGTATGAATAAATGTTCTTTTTTAGAACAAGGCAATGCATTTATTTTGTTAGAATATGACTTTTAGCAATTGTGTGTTTTTTCATATGCATTAGAAAACTTGATTTATGAGAATAAGAATGTCCACATAATTCACATGAATATGGTTTTTCTCCAGTGTGAGTTCTCACATGTTTTACTAATTTGTATTTTTCAGAGAAAGAATATCCACACACTTCACAAGAATGCGGTTTTTCCCCAGTATGTCTTCTCCTATGTCTCACTAAATTTGATTTATCAGAAGAAGAATATTCACACATTTCACAAAAATGTAACTGTTCCCCAGTATGAGTTCTCATATGCTTCAATAAATTTGATTTTTCCGAAGTAGAATATGCACACACTTCACAAAAATATGGCCTTTCCCCAGTATGAGTTCTCATATGTTGCACTAAATGTGATTTTTGAGAACAAAAATACCCACACACTTTACAAGAATGTGGCTTTTCACCAGAGTGAGTTCTCATATGTTTCACTAAATCTGTTTTCTGAGAACAAGAATATCCACAAACTTTACAAGAATGTGGCTTTTCCCCAGTATGAGTTCTTACATGTCTGGCTAAATTTGGTTTTGCAGAAGAAGAATATCCACACACTTCACAAGAATATATCTTTTCCTTGTTGTTTACCTCCATATTTTATAAAATTTACCCTGGAATATGCTTACCAACGTTGTTACTAATAATATGGTATTTTATCCTTGTAGTTTTAGTCTTTATAAACACATATTTAACAAATGGAAATATAATCTTTGAGATGTGTTATTTTTTAGAGAATTTGTAATCTAGTAGCATCATGAGAAATAAATATCTTCATAGACACCGGTGTTGTCTCCCACATAAGGCAATAATTTCGAATAGAATGGTGGTTAAAGAAAATGATAGTCCAGTCAATAAAGGCGTTCAAGCTGGTACATCTGTAAATAAAAAAAATGAATTAAATTCAATATTTTAGTATCACAATTCATAGGTTAGTATTCTCTTTGTTTATTATCGGGGATGTTATTGGATGTAGCCTACAACTTATATATGGATTTTAACTAAAGCCCATATGGAACATTAAAAATCACAAAATATTTCTTAGAGATAATTGCCTTAAATTACTGGTGATTAAAGAGCCCTCCAGTAGTCATGAATTGAAATGTAACAACTGAAGAAGATTAACCGAATGTATGATTGAGTATCACTGAAAATGAAAAACAAAATGCAAATAAAATCGGGATAACCACATATCCTCTGGTTGCTGATATAAAAATTTAAAGATCTCGACTGGAATAGAGTATTTTCTGTCTTTGTTTCTGGTGGTCAGTCTACCCAGAGTTGACATCTCTCTCTCTCTCTCTCTCTGTCTCTGTCTCTGCCCTGTGCTTTTGTTAGAATAAAAGAAAAAAATTAGCGATTAAAAAGAGTAATTTTCATGATTCATTTTTTTCTAGTGAGGAACTGAAGTTCGGAGAATTAAGCACATCAGTATGAAGGGTTGTTACACCTAATGTTTATTTTGTATTAAGACAATCCTAACCTGCTGGTATCAAATGGTCATGTTGTTTATAAAAGTGAGGCTTGGATGTCATCATTAAATTGCCAGTGACTTGCGAGTCGTTCAGACGAAAAATCAGTATCTTGAATAATTTACTTAATGTGGAAAGATGAGTGTAACAACAAACTAAAACGATTAGCCTTTAAAATGGAGTGGACTAGGATGATATGACTTCATAAAATTATCGGTGGATTACGAGTTGTTAAAAAATCGGATATTCATGAGGAATGTGTAATAACTTACTTTTCAAATCGACTAACCATTAAAATTGAGTGGGGTGAAGTGATAAACCGATACTGAATGACAGAAACAGTTTAGACAACTGGTTGGATGTTATATCAACGGTATTTTTCTAAGAAGGAATACTCATACAGTATATATTGTGTAGTTCCCTGTAAGATAAGCATTTTATTAGACAGGCTTATTTCACATTTCTGAGCTTATGGGGAAAATAGAAACGGATATACACACGACCTACATGGCTGTTCAGATGATAAACAGGTGACGTTACAAGACAGAGGGCTACTTAGTGCATTGGGACAAGTGACTGAGGTTTCATTTCAACAAGCTATTTCGGCATGACATCAGGATTTGATCCTAAGCTGATTCCACTGTTTGATGGCAGCAGTGCTGAGCAGTCAGTACAGGAATGGGTGGAAAAGGCAGAATTTATATGACAGCTCAGTGGTGTGAAGTGTCTGGAATGCATGGCTTGGAAGTGGGCTGGCGATCAACCAACAATATCCTGACGGAACCGACTATCAGAATACCCCTCTCCAATGAGGCTCAGGGGGCAGTATGAAGAAGAACTGCAAACTTGAGTCAATAATAGCTGGCTACTTCCATACCCGCGGATGAGCTCAGGCCCCCCCCCCCCCGAGGACTGATTCTCCTGATGGCTGCCTTACAAGATAGCAAACAGAAGGTCCGACCCGTCATGGACTACCGTGAACTTAATGAACATGTTGACCCATACACAGCAGGGGCAGATGTTTGTGCGTTCAAATTAAGGGAGTGGCGGCAGCAAGGGTCGGACTTGGCAATTCTGGACCTGCGCAGGGTCTACCTGCAGATAGGCATTGAAAAAGAGCTGTGACCATTTCAGACTGTGAAAATTAAAGGAACATGCTATTGTCTGACCAGGCTAGGGTTCGGTCTCAACGTGACACCAGGCATTATGATGGCAATTATGCACATGATCCGGCAACAGGATGAGGCTGTGTGTCAGGCAACATCATCTTACATTGACAGTATCTTTGTAAATTGTAGATGAAAGCCTCATGTCTGCCCAGTCAGTCAAAGAGCACTTTGAGAACTTCAGACTGACATGCAAGGAATCGGAACATCTGTGAGATGGTGCAAAAGTACTTGGCCTGCGCGTGAGCAGTAGCAAGGAGGGGCTCTACTGAAGGAGAGGTGGTGATGTTCTGAAAGTCCCATCCAACATCACTCGTCGGAGCGTTTTTTCTGTTTGCGGAAAGCTGGTGGGCTACTTCCCTCTGTGTGGTTGGCTCAGGATGGCAATGGCAGCCATAAAATGTTGTTCCACATCTGTATCATTGGGATGGGATGATAAAGTGCATGATGCAATACTACTGAGCATGCTGACAGAAACTGTGGCCAGGGTGACTCGTGTCGACCCTGTGCGAGGGAACTGGTGTGTTAACGGGAACAAGTTCACAGTCTGGGTGGACACTAGTTCACTAGCCCTTGGAGTTGATGATGGTATTATCAGAGACGCCTGTTGGCTTTGTCCAGAGAATGATTCTAAGCACATAAAACTTGGCCGAACTTGATGCCACATTGAAAGGAGTTACCCTGACACTTCAGTGGCAAGCCAGGCTACTACATATTATCACGGACTCTGCGTGCATGCATCAGTGGTGGATAACCGATGCATTCACTGGAAGAGCACATCTAACCACATGGGCAGCGAGTGAGATGTTGATATGAAGACAGCTCACCACCCTGGTCAATACAATCAAAGAGTACAACCTGACCATAGACGTTACATTGATCAGGTTAGCAAGCAACAGAGCAGATGCACTGACACGAGTACCACAACGGTGGCTGCTGGATGATACTCGGGGAGGTTCTGAGATGCTGCAACAGCCGTGTGCAGCCGTTATATGTAATATGGATGCGGATTGTATCAGTGAGATTCATCAGAAATGTGAACACTATATTTTGTCAAGATGGATTGACCCAGAAGTAAGAAGAGCAGATGTCAAGAGAGCAGTGGAAAGTTGCGAGGCATGTCAATCAATCGACCCAGCTCTGATACAGTGAAAAAAAGGGCAATTGGGTGTGAACGGCATGTGACAAAGAGTGGGCATGAATATCACACATAATGGTGGCAATCACTTCCTCCCCCTCATTGATTGTGGACCTACGCGCTTCATGGTTGGGAGACCAATCAGGCACCAGTACTCCTCCTCCATTATTCACCAGCTCTCATCCGTGTTCTTTGAAAGAAGCGTGCCTGAAGAGGTGCTGACGAACAATGAGCCAGCCTTCTGCAACCAGCAGGTCAGGCAGTTTCTGAAAGAGTGGGGAATGCGGCTGTGACTGTGGTGTGCTTATGTGCCATCTGGCAATGGTATTGCTGAGAGGAGCCATCGCAGTATCAAAAGAATCGTGACCAGAAAGCAATGCACCATCTCAGAAGCTGTATATTGGTACAACATCACGGCAAAAGATAATGTCTCTCCAGGAAGAGCATCTGCAAATGCAATATACCACAATATACCAAGTCCGAGAAAAGGGAATCTACCCCAACAGAGAACTTGCCAATGAGGAAGGACAGGGGTCATATGCACTAAGGGATCCTGTCTGGATGAAGCCACCAGGAAGCAGGTGCACTGACAGATATACATGGGGCCGAGTAACTGATGTGGTCAGTCATGGTTGATGGTGTGCCACTTGCACAATTGTCGAAATATTGTACAAATGTTGTTTTTTTTAAACCTAACATAATACTTCAGACGTATTTTTGTTTTCCTTGAACAATTCATAGCTTTCAAATTGTAAAATGATCCGTTTAATTCTGCGCCCGTCACAATAAAATAAGCATTTATATTTGAGGGTGTTGTCTTGTTATTAACCATCTACTTTAGAAAAATTATAAACCCAAACAAGACCCATGTAAGACACACATAATGGGATACTATGTATTAGATGCTACACGAAAAAAGCATCCTAATAAAATGTTTTTTTATACTTATAAATTTAAATCATGAATTTATTCAAACGATCCTTTATCTCACTAAGTTAACCCTTCTCCAAATATATATATATATAATAAAATGATTATATATACAGGGTTACCTAAAAAAAACAGAGGACATTCAATTGTTTTTCTGAGCATTTTACAGTCAACGGAGAAAAAAAAGTCAAAGACCCTAGTGTTTTGATGTGATGTTTTGAATATAATAAACCAGTTATGACCAAAGTTTCATTTCATTCGGACAAAACACTAAGAAACGGGGCCTAATTAGAGTTGGGCCCGTTTTTTGGCCACCTTGTATATATAAATTAAAGTTTTACGATATCTTTTTGTTTATGAATTTGTTAGCTGAAAGTACAGAATAGTTACAAAACACCTGCTAGCCTGGTGACATAAATGTATAAGTACCAATAAAGTGCTTTTTAACATTTAGTATTCAGCTAAATCCATAACAAGCGGCACTTGAATGAATAGTTTATTTTATTGACGTTACACCGTAATCACGTGATTAAAATTTAAGCAGACGAAAAATTGGGAGACAAAAGAGTCAAGAGGTCCTTATTGTGTTTATGGTAAACATTATTGTCTCAGAAATCACACAAGTTCTAATAATAAAAAAGCATGGTACTGATGTAGTTTTTTTTTACCGTGCTGAAATAATAACGTTATTTAGAAAGCCATGAGCGAGAGGTTTTTCTAACTATTCTCTACTTCCACTTAAGAATTTGATATTAAAAATCTCATAAAACTTGAAAATACTATTTAAAAAAATAACAATTTAATATAAAAAAAAAAATCTCATAAAACTTAAAAAATACTATTTTTTAAAATAGTGTGGTAACAAAGGTGCATAAGCACCAGAATCACGTTTGTGACAAAAATCTAAATATCAACTTGAATAATGGGTTTGTATTACTGTACACATAGATTCGAAAAAGTTGTCAAAAAACAAATATATAACAAATAAATGTTATCAAAAGCAAGATAAGTAACTTTTCTACGAAACTGGATATATTTTTCGTATTTTTATTCAATGTAACATATTTATTCAGCTCGAAAAACATACAGTGTTTACCGATGTATTGGAAAATTCAAGAAGGTGTCTGATTCTCTCTTTAACATGGTAAGTTTGGGAAAAGGTGTTATAAATAAAAACCCAGATAAAATATTGTTAAAAATTCGCTCAATATATGTTACCGTGACATAGGTTGACATATATTCGGCGGGTTTTTAATAGTATTTTGTATAGTTTTTTTATTTATAACACCTTTTCCCAAACTTACCGTGTTAAAGAGAGAATCAGACGCCATCTTTAATTTTCGATTACATCGGTAAACACAGTATGTTTTTCGAGCTGAATAAATATGTTACATTGAATAAAAACACGAAAAATATATCCAGTTTGGTAGAAAAGTAACTTATCTTGCCTTTGATAACATTTATTTGTTATATATTTGTTTTTTGACAACTTTTTCGAATCTATGTGTACAGTAATACAAACCCTGAATAATATATTTTAAAGAGAGTTTTTAATCGGGGATTCATAATTTTTTATTCACGTCGGTGATAAAACATGATGCATTCTTAATTTTTATTGGATTGCAATAGAAAATAACATATTTTTTATGTTTAAGATTTTTTTAAAATATATTGGACAGAATTATTTAAAAATGCAAACATTTTTTTTTTCAGCTTACCTTTCATTCCAGGATTAAAAAACAAACAAAAAAAACAGGCTGAAATTCTTTTTTCTTTTTAGTTTGGGCTTGTTATGATTTCTTTAGTAAATTGATGCAACTTTTGTTTTGTGTGTCCAATTCATTAAGAAATAAAATATATGAAAATATAAAAGAATCAAAATTAAAAGATAAGAAAACACGATTTAAACGTGAAATTATTTAAAGTAACAAATTAACTGCTAAAGAACAATGAGTTTAGGTCATCGTCACACGGTGTTATCGTTATTTCGTTCCTCGTGTAAATATAATATTTTGTTTTGTGTTCATATAAATATATTAAATATATTTCATTTGGGATAAGCAAATACAATTATGATCATTTATTTATTTTATTTTATAATTTTTTTTAGTTGAATGTATGAATATCTGAATTTTGCGAATTTATTTCTCTTAATGGTGTTGATATTTTTGAGTTGTTCAGTATTACATAAGTAATTCGTCATATAAAGAAATTTGTTATGTTGTTATTTTTCTTATTTTTTATTTTTCCTTTTATTTTCGAATGGCTTGGTTTTATAACTCGATTACTAATTAGGTGACTAGTAGGGACTGCCAAAATTCACCACAGAATTACCTCACCCAGACACGATTGAACTTTATTATAAATTAATATTATCAGTATAACCTTTGTACCATTTAAAAGAAGGGCAAAATAAACCAGTAATAATTTTAAAAATTTTTTTCATCGATGGAAAATAATGAAATTGTGAGACGAAAATCGTGTTTACATAATTGGCGCTTTAAAATAACGTTCCCATGTAGTAGATGTAATGATAGCGCTCAGTAACACAGCAAGCATGACAGTAGACATTCCGAACGTGAAAACATACTCGTATTTAATAAATCTAGCAACAATCAACTAATGGTCAGATTTTCGTGAAATTTTCGATACTTATCCATTTTAGAATGAAATTTGTTATGTCCCTTGGATCGGTGGGAGTTGTCCCCATTTGTTCAATGTTTATAATGTAAACTCTCGGACGTAAACGTGAATAAACGAGACTGGGTCAGTCGGCCATGTTGGTCTGAACGATCACGTATCCTTGTCCTATTATTATTAATAGAAACCTGACATAACACGGTGTCAGAACAAGGGATGTACTAACAAATGTGAGCAAAATACGGGGAAAGAGTTATATTAAATATCGAGCCTAAGAGCCGTTAAAAAAAAAAAAAAGAAATACGTGAAGTTCCATAATAACCCCCCACTCCCCCAGTATGAATAGCCACGTGAGTCCACCAGAGCCCTTTCCATTCGACCAACCCGAGTCATGGGAACAATGGATACGACGGTTCAACCGTTATCGGACAGTACTGTCCAGCCTTGACGAAAAACCAAATGCTTGTCAAGTGGACACCCTAATATATTGTATGGGTGATAAAGCCGAAGACATTTTTGCCACATTTAAACTTGCACCCGAGGAAGCCCAGAACTTCAATATAGTGGTAGCAAAGTTCAATGACCATTTCAAGGGTGATACGAACGTAATTTATGAACGGGCCAGATTCAACCGAAGGTGTCAAGAGGAAGGTGAGTCCATTGATTCATTCATCACTAACCTCCACACACTAGCTAAAAACTGCAATTTTCGAGACCTGCACGAGGAATTAATTCGTGATAGAATTGTAGTTGGGTGCACAGATCCTAAGCTTTCATTGAGTCTGCAAATGATTCCGGACCTCACCTTGGATGGGGCCATCAGACGCGCACGACAGAGTGAAACAATAAAATCACAACAGCATCTCCTGCGGTCCCCAGAACATATCGTTGGTGAAGATCCAGCTGACAATAATATTGCAGTCCACTACGTTAGTGACAACCGAATTCACAGACAAGGTCAGTGTAAACACATGACAAGACCCGGGCGAGAACTGCACTACGAAAATCGACAAAAAAATGAGCGCACACAGCAGTATAGACCAGAGGCTGAGTTGTGGTAACAAAACCCAACACCAGAGATGCACGTGTCCTGCCATCTCAGCCACCTGCCACAATTGTGGTAGGGTTGGCCACTATGCTCAGTGCTGCCGCACATAAAGGCTGCATGAAATTAAACCTAGCTCAGATGACTGTGAAAGCGATCAGAATGCGTACCTTGGTGTTCTGACGATATCAGAGATCAGCATAAGTAAGCCTTGGCGAACCAATATCGCCATCAATGGAGTGCCACTGAAATTCAAGCTGGACTCTGGGGCGGATGTGACCGCAATTCCAGAGCACATATATAAGTTATGGAGAGACCTACCAGACCTCTCAGATACCCACAAAATTCTTCATGGTCCAAGACGTATTCCACTCAAAGTGACTGAAGTGGTCACTGCAACCGTCTCGCATGAAGATCTTTCAGCAGAACAGAAAATATTTATTATCCCCAATCTCGAGGAGCCACTGTTAGGAAGGCCAGCCATCGAAGCACTTAAGCTCATAGCTGTCCACCCAAACTTACATACCATCAGCAGCCAGAAACGCCCATTCGCCCCAAAAATAGAAATGCCAGACTTATTCACAGGCCTAGGCACATTTGGAGAAGAATGTACCATACTCTTACATCCGGATGCGAGTCCATACTCAGTACCCACACCACGACGCGTACCACTACCCTTGATGGAGAAAACATGGGCTGAGCTCCAGAGAATGGAGAAACTGGGAGTCATAAGCAAGGTTGACACACCCACCGAATGGTGTTCCTCCATGGTTGTAGTACCAAAAGCAAATGGAACGATTAGGATATGCGTAGATCTCACAAATCTCAATAAGTGCGTAAAATGTGAACTCCACATGCTCCCCACGGTCGACCACCTTTTGGCTCAGTTAGGGGAAGTAAAAATCATGAGCAAGTTGGATGCCAATAGCGAGTATTGGCAGATTCCACTTTCATCAGAATCTCGTTCGCTGACGACCTTCATAACTCCATTCGGACGATACCAATTCAACCGCCTCCGATTTGGTATTTCATCAGCGAGTGAGATCTACCAGAGACGCATGTCACAAGTACTAGAGACCGAAATTGGAGCCATATGCATGCAAGATGATGTTTTAGTATATGGAAAAAACCAACAAGAACATGATGCCTGGCTGAAGAGCACACTAAAAAAAATTCAGGCTGCTGGTATTACGCTCAATTCGGGAAAATGCGAAATATCCAAGTCGTCAGTAAAATTTCTTGGACATATACTCAGTGCTGACGGCCTGCGACCTGATCCGGAAAGGCTCACTGGTATCTCGAAATTCCAAACACCAATGAACATGACAGAAACCCGCCGGTTCTTAGGGATGGTGAATCAATTAGGAAAATTCATTCCAAACCTAGCAGACATGACTATACCATTAAGGGATTTATTGAGTCATAAATATGCGTTTGTTTGGGACAATGCACAGCAGGATGCATTCTCCTCCATCAAGAAAGCATTGTGTTTAGCACCTGTGCTATGCCTGTACAATCCATCAAGTGAGACTGTGGTTTCTAGCGACACTTCATCTAATGGGCTGGGAGCAGTATTATTACAACGACAGGGTGACACAAAATTACATCCCATCGCCTACGCTTCACGAGCCATGTCAGAAACTGAAACTCGTTATGCACAGATAGAAAAGGAGGCCCTAGCCATAGCATGGGCTTGTGAACGCTTTTCAGACTATCTTGTTGGACTACACTTCACAGTGGAGACAGATCACAAACCACTGGTGCCACTACTAGGTACTAAGGACCTCAGTGAACTTCCAGCAAGGATACAGAGGTTTCGAATACGTTTAATGGGGTATGCATACACAATTCGCTATGTCCCTGGTAAGGAACTATACACAGCTGATGCTCTGTCAAGAGCGGTATCTGACAACGGACCCACCAAATAAGACGAGGACCTTGAAGAGTTGGCAACAGCATTCGTCCACACCATGATGGAATCTTTACCTGCCACAGAAAAACGTCTGAAAGAGCTGGAAGAAGCCACTAAAACTGATGAAATCAGCAACTGCATATTACAATATGTAAGAAATGGCTGGACATCAAAGGATCATGTCCCAGCATCAATTAAACCCTATTGGGCCTACCGTGGCAGCATCACGTGTGAGAATGGATTACTGATGTATGGCACATGGATCATAATCCCATCGCTACTGAGACCGACTATTATTGCCAAAATCCACTCTGGTCATCAGGGAATTACCAGGTACAGACAAAGAGCTCACCCTCGCCAGTCCGTATGGTGGCCAGGACTATCTGAACAAATCAAAAGAACTGTAGAAAACTGTCCAAGATGCGCCGAGCTAAGACACGAACCGCCTGAACCCCTCATGACAACTGAGCTTCCAACAAGACCATGGCACACTGTAGCCTCCGATCTGTTTGAGTTGAAAGGCAGCAGCTATGTCATACTTGTCGACTACTTCTCTCGATATGCAGAAATCGCCATGCTTACATCAATGACTTCCAGAGCAATGATACAGAGTTTTAAAGCTATTTTTGCCAGACATGGGGTACCTGTCATCCTAAGAACAGACCCAGGAAGCCAGTACACTTCGAAGGACTTTGCGAAGTTCGCAAATGACTGGGGTTTCCAGCACATTATAAACAGTCCCCGCTATTCCCAAAGCAACGGAGCTGCAGAAGCCTGTGTGAAAACAATGAAGAGAATGTTAAAGGAGGCAAAAGACCCATATCTTTCTTTGCTTGCACACAGAGCGACACCAATGGACTGTGGGTTTAGCCCCAGCGAACTGTTAATGGGCCGACGTCTGAGGACAAACGTCCCGACTCACCCGGATCTACTAAACCCCAGTTGGCCTGATCTTGAGAATTTTAGACAGAGGGGAAGGAGCCAGAAGGCTCAACAGCGACTCACACACCGCCTATCAAAAAAAGCTAAAGAGCTACAACCACTCGAAAATGGCACACCGGTATGGGTCAGAGGCTCCAACCCCCCAAACCAGGAAGGCATCGTTGTTGGAATGGCAAATACACCACGTTCCTACATTCTACGGACCAAAGAAGAAGGGACAATAATCCAACGCAATCGACGACACATTGTACCCAAACCACCAGAAATGGTCGAGGCTCACACATTGGAGACCCATGAAGACAGTCATCTACCTAGGGAAGAAACAGTCAAAACAGCATGCCCCACTCTCACCTCTCAAGAGTATACTAGAACCAGATCTGGGCGTCAGTCAAGACCACCTATTAAACTAGACCTATAATATATGTATATACAAATATATATATATATATATATATATATAAAAGTAAATAAATGAACTCTTTTCTTTTAATAGATATATCAAGTGTGTGTGTGTGTGAGAGAGAGAGAGAGAGAGAGAGAGAGAGAGAGAGAGAGAGAGAGAGAGAGAGAGAGAGAGAGAGAGAGAGAGAGAGACCATATAGTAAAAGTAAAAGAACATTAAACATTATTAAATAAAATAAAAAAGGGAGATGTTATGTCCCTTGGATCGGTGGGAGTTGTCCCCCTTTGTTCAATGTTTATAATGTAAACTCTCGGACGTAAACGTGAATAAACGAGACTGGGTCAGTCGGCCATGTTAGTCTGAACGATCACGTATCCTTGTCCTATTATTATTAATAGAAACCTGACATAACAAATTACATATAAAATGCAGTTTTCGTAAAATATACGAGGGGAAATATTTTTTAGTGCGCCCCCCTCCCCTATATATTTCCACCTATGTAATTCAATACAGAGCGATGCAGGGTATTCTGCTAATATATATTTCCACCTATCTCATCCAATCCCAAGCGACGCCAGGTATTTTGCTAATATTATTCTCACCTATTTCATTCAATCCCGGGTGATCTGCTAGTATATATCTCAATCAATCTTATTCAGTTCTGGGCGACGCAAGGTATTCTGTAATATATTTCAATCAATCTAATTCAATCCAAGGCAACGCCAGGTATTCTGCTAATATATATTTGCATCTATCTTATTGGATCCCAGGCGCCCGTGTATTCTGCTTGCATACATTTGCATGTATCTCATTCAATCCCGGGTGACTCAGAGTAAATCTGCTAGTATATATGCGGACGTATCTAATTGAATTCCATAATTCTTGGATATGTTACTAATTTCGACAATTATTTTTCATTATTCAACCCACGTTATCTTCCTCCGCTTACTAAAATAATAACTTTGATATATTTCACATTTGATCATTTTTCATAATTCTTGGATAAGTTACTAATTTCGACAATTATTTTCACGATTGAACCCCCCCCCTTACTAGAGTAATAACTTTGATACATTGTCTGGGCTGTTTATTACAAACACACCAATAAAATAACTAACATTTCATCAGTTTTCATAATTCTTGTATATGTTACTAATTTTGACGATCATTTTATTTTGATTCAATGACATTGTCGCGCCCCGCTACCACTAAAATAATAACTTTGATACATTGTTAGGACTGTTTTTTTTTTCATTACAAACACAATTATCAAGTAACTCACATTGCATCATTTTCCATAATTCTTGGATATGTTACTTATTTCGATAATAATTTTTCATGGTTTAACCCATATTATCGCTCACCTGT
The DNA here is from genome assembly GCF_053919585.1 of Euprymna scolopes. NCBI lineage: Eukaryota > Metazoa > Mollusca > Cephalopoda > Sepiida > Sepiolidae > Euprymna > Euprymna scolopes. Next base: position 118,571,741 of record NC_136500.1, read on the forward strand.
CTAAAATAATAACTTTGAGACATTGTCTTGGCTGGTTATTTCATTACAAAGACACCATCCAAATAACTCACCCTTCATCATTTTTCATAATTCTTGAATGTGTTACTAATTTCGACAACCATTTTTCATGATTCAATTTACATTATCGCCCCCTCTTACGAAAATAAAAACTTTGATACATCGGCCAGGGTGTTTACTTCATTACAAACACACCAATCAAATAACTCACATTTCATGTTTTTTCATAATTCTTGGATATGTTACTAATTCCGACCATCATTTTTTAGGAGTTAATCCACATTATCTCCCCCCCCCTCACTAAAATAATAACTTTGAGACATTGTCTTGGCTGGTTATTTCATTACAAACACACCAATCAAGTAGCTCACATTTCATTATTTTTCATAATTCTTGGATATGTTACTTATTTCGACAATTATTTTTAATGAAGTAACCCAAATAATCGCTCCCCTCTTACTAAAATAATAACTTTGAGACATTGTCTGGGCTGGTTATTTCATTACCAACACGGAAATAACAGAAACTGTTTCAATAATAATAACTCATATTGCACGACTTTTCATAATTCTTGGATAAGTTACTAATTTCGACAATCATTTTTCATGATTTAACCCACATTATAGCCCCCTCTTACTAAAATAATAACTTTCATACATTGTCTAGTCTGTCTACTTCATTACTAATACACCAATCAAATAACTCACATTTCATCATTTTTGGATATGTTATTTATTTCGAACATCATTTTTTATGAGTTCACCCACATAATCGCCCTCCTCTTACAAAATAATAACTTTGAGACATTTCTGGGCTGTTTATTTCATGTTAATGGGCCGACGTCTGAGGACAAACGTCCCGACTCACATTTCATCATTTTTCATAATTCTTGAATATGTTACTAATTTCGACAATCATGTTTCATGCGATAACCCACATTATCGCCCCCTCTTACTAAAATAATAACTTTGAGACATTGTTTGGGCTGGTTATTTCATTACAAAAACACCAATCAAATTACTCACATTTCATGTTTTTTCGTAATTCTGGGATATGTTACTAATTTCGACGATCATATTTCATGATTTAACGAACATAATCTCACCCTCTTACTAAAATAGTAACTTTGATGCTTTGACTTAGCTGTTTATTTCATTACAAACACCAATCAAGTAACTCCCATTGCATCATTTTTAATAATTCTTGGGTATGTTACTCATGTCGATAATCATTTTTCATGAGAAAACCCACATTATCGCCCCCCTCTTACTAAAATAATAACTTTAAGACATTGTAAAGGCTCTTTACTTCTATTACAAATACAGTATAAATATAACTCACAATTCACCATTTTTCATAATTCTTGGATATGTTACTAATTTCGACAATCATTTTTTGTGATTTAACACACATAATAGCCCCCCCCCCATTTTACTAAAATAATAACTTTGATACATTGTCTGGGCTATATATATATATATATATATATATATATATATATATATATATATATATATTATTCCTTAATTGGAATTCATTTTTGAGATGAGCATTATTATATATATTAATTTTTATTTTGAACTATTATTCTTACCTTTATTAGTTGTTGTTTTTCATCTTCTATTGGTTTTGTTTATTCACAACATTTCGGCCAACTATTCCTCTGGCCTTCGTCAGGATAGGAACTTCGAATCACCTAATTGCATTCTCAGCTATCACTGCCATCCGTAGTTGTTGTCGTCTCACCACATTTTGGCCAAGTAAACCTCTGGCACGCTTTGGGTGGGACTGAAACCGCTATCTTCAGACAATGTTGATCTGGAACTGTAGAGATTCAACGTCTCTATCAACTGCGCCACGGGCCCCGAAGGGCGATCACGGTGGGATTCTTTGATCTTATAAATCCACGTTTATTTATTATCTGATCTTCCATAGTCGGGTCCGTACCGATTGGTATATATATATATATATATATATATATATATATATATATTATTCCTTAATTGGAATTCATTTTTGAGATGAGCATTATATATATTAATTTATTTTTATTTCAGACTATTATTCTCATCTTTATTAGTTGTTATTTTCATCTTTATTGGTTTTGTTTATTCACAACGTTTCGGCCAACTATTCCTCTGGCCTTCGTCAGGTGGTAACCGCGATGGATAGGAACTTCGAATCGCCTAATTGCATCCTCAGCTATCACTGCCATCCGTAGTTGTTGTCGTCTCACCACATTTTGGCCAAGTAAACCTCTGGCATGCTTTGGGTGGGATTGAAACCGCTATCTTCAGACAATGTTCATCTAGAACTGTAGAGATTCAATGGCTCTATCAACTGCGCTACGGGCCCCAAAGGGCGATCAAGGTTGGATTCTTTGATCTTATAAATCCACGTTTATTTATTATCTGATCTTGCATAGTCGGGACCGTCGAAGGCCAGAGGAATAGTTGGCCGAAACATTGTGAATAAACAAAACCAATAAAAGATGAAAAACAACAACTAATAAAGATGAGAATAATAGTCCGAAATAAAAATAAATTAATATATATTGTCTGGGCTATTTATTTCATTGCAAACACAAAAATAAAATTACTTAAATTAAAAACACACCAAGAAAAAAGCTAATATTTTATAATAATGTTTACTTGTAAACAATTTCTGCCATTTCTGGAACTTACCTAATATCCCCCACCGCACTGTTAAAAATATACATGAAAGATAATAAGTTTTACTCGTAATTGCTTTCTGTCATTTCAGGTACTTTCTGTATATGCACCACTCACTGATAAAAATATACATGAAATATAATAATGTAAACTCGTAAATGGTTTCTGCCATTTCTGGGACCGACTTCATAACCTTAACCCCAATCTTAAAAATATAAATGGAACATAGTAATGTTTACTCCTAAACGGTTTGTGCCATATCCGGGACTGACTTTATATCCCTCACCCAACTCTTTAAACTATACAGGAATCATAAACAATTTCTGCCATTTCCGGGACTGACTTAATATCCCCCACCCTACTCTTTCAAATATACATGAAATATAGTAATGTTAACTCGTAAACAGTTTCTGCCATTTCCGAAACTGATTAATATTCCCCATCCGACTCTTAAAATTATACATGAATATAGTAATTTTTTTTTGTTTTTTTACACAGTGATCACGACTTATCAAGGCCCAGAAGCCACTCAGGGATAAGGGTTATTGCAAGTACATTACGTTAGTGTGGAGATTTGATGAAGTGTTTACTTAAGGGGGCGGTTCATTAGGAATTTGTTAATGTTGGACTTGAAGACATCCAAGTTGTAGTCCGGTGGGAAGCAGGCAGACGGAACAGAGTTCCACAGGCGTGCAGTTCTAAGAAAGAAGCTTTGTTCATGGAATCCGCATTTTGATTTAGGCACAGATATAGAATGGGGGGAAATTTTCACAGTGGATTCAGCTAGACGGGTGTTTTTCGTGAAAGATTGGCGAGGGGGGACCAGAGATTGGAGTTCAGACGAGCACCTGCCATGGAAATAACGATAAAACAAGGATAGGCTCGCAATGTCTCTTCTGTGGGAGAGAGGTTGCAGGGTAGAGAAAAGGGCATCCCCCACTAAGCCACGAAGTCTATTTTGTACTCTGTCAAGGCAGGATAGGCTGTTTTTAGCAGCTCCTGCCCAGATATGGCAACAGTATTCCATCCTTGGATGTACTTGGCTTTTATATAGATAGAGAATTGCATCAGTAGTGAGATATCTTCTGGAGCGGTAGAAGGATCCCACCATCTTTCCAGCGACCTTGGCAACAGACTTGATGTACATGTTCCATTTCAGATCTGGAGTAAAGGTCAAACCCAGAAGCTTGTCAAAACATGGGGCCTCACCCAGACAAGAGCTATCCATCACAATTGATGCCAGATGGGGATCGGAGCGTTGATGATGTAAGGATAGGAGTTTGGTTTTGGATGCATTAAAGGTAACCAGCTACATCTTCCCCCACTGAACCACCCGCTCGAGATCAGAGGAGAGAGAATCAGAGAGAACCTTGTCATTTACAGCCTTTGATGTGTTGCCGTAGATGGTCGTGTCATCAGCATAGATGTCAACGAATGATTTAAGTATGTGTTTAGGGAGGTCATTGATGTAGATCAGGAAGAGAGTTGGGCCCAGGATTGACCCCTGAGGGACTCCAGCATTTATATTGCAGGCCTCCGATTTTTGTCCATCTACCACTACTCTTATGAGCCTATCGGAGAGAAATGATTTGATGATTGAGAAAACATTTCCAGTTAACTCATAAACGGTTTCTTCTATTCCTAGGATTGACTTAATATACCCATGCCCACTCTAAAAATATACATGAAATATAGTAATGTTAACTTGTAAACAGTTTCTGCCATTTCCGGACTGACTTAATATCCACCGCCCCATTCTTAAAATTATACATGAAATATAGAATCTTGACTTGTAAACAATTTCTGCCATTTCCGGGACTGACTTAATATCCCCATTCCACTCTTAATAATATACATAAAATATAGTGAGGTTAACTCATAAGTAGTTTCTACCATTTTTGAAACTGACTATATATCCACCACCCCACTGTTAAAAATATACATGAAATATAGTAATATTAACTCATAAGTGGTTTCTGCCATTTCCGGGACTGATTTAATATCCATTACTCCACTCTTAAAAATATAAATGGAAGATAGAAATGTTTACTCGTAAACGGTTTGTGCCATCTCTGGGTCTGTCTTCATATCCCTCACCCAACTCTTTAAACTATATATGAATCAAACAGTTTCTGCCATTTCCGGGACTGACTTAATATCGCTCAGACTACTCTTCAAAATATACATGAAATATAGTAATGTTAACTCGTAAATTGTTCCTGCCATTTCCGGGACTGACTTAATATCCCCCACCGCAGTCTTTAAAATATACATGAAATATAGTAATGTTAACTTGTAAACTGTTTCTCCCATTTCCAGGCTTGACTTAATAACCCCTCTCCCACTCTTAAAAATATACATGAAATATAGTAATGTTAACTCTTGAATGGTTCTTGCCATTTCCGAGACTGGCTTATTATCCCCCACCTCAGTTTTTAAAATTATACATGAAATATAGTAATGTTAACTCGTAAACAGTTTCTGCCATTTCCGGGACTGACTTAATACCTCCACCCAAGTCTTAAAAATATACATGAAATATAGTAATGTTTACTCGTAAATGGTTTCTGCCATTTCCGGTAATGACTTAAAATCCCCCACCCCACTCTTAATAATGTACATGAAATATAGTAACGTTAATGTAAGGTAAGAAAAAATACACGATTAAAACCGGTTCTCCAACTTACAACGTAGACCCTTACTACCATGTCTCCTTCTCCAACATCAGGGGTCTACGTTCTAACCTTCCAGAGGTTGAAACCCAACAATAGGAGACTAAACCAGACCTTTTATTTTTAAGCGAAACTGGCATTGGACAGGTTATTTCCCCAGAAGAGTTCGCAATTAAAGGATACTCTAACTTCTAAATCTGACCCCCAAGATCGCCATGGGCATGGAATATGTGCCTATATTAAAGATGGCTTTCCATGTGGTAGGGACATCTCCAGGGAAGATCCTAACTTACCCTATATGTGCTTCTGGGTTGCTTTAGCTCACACTACTGCATTTATATTTACTCTCTATCGCCCCCACAACAGCGGAGTTACTATCTTTAAAAGCATATCTGAGAAAATTGACCAAGTCCTATCTGCTTATCCTTCAGCTAACATTCACGTATGTGGAGACTTCAATGTTCACAACGTTGAATGGTTGACCCACTCAAACAAGTCCGATGATGAGGGGAGGTTCTGTCATGATTTCTCCATTGCCTATGACCTCACTCAGATTGTTCATGAACCCACCCGTGTGCCTGACAATGATGGCCAGTATGTGAGCCTACTAGACCTTTTTCTCACAACTTGCCCTGAACTATGTTCAGTTTCTGTTTTGTCTCCTCTTGGATCTTCTGACCACTCTGTTGTACCAATTAAGATAAAAATGAAATATAATAAGTCCCCAGACGTACCTCTCCATTGTACAGTATATCGATACACTAAGGCTGACTGGGATAGCTGCCGTACATTTATATTGGATCTACCTCTGCATTCCATGTTTAAAAAGGATGTGTCCTCTATAGTATCAGACCTGACGGAATATTTAATTGTAGGTATAGACTGTTTCATACCCTTGAAAATTCCAGCAAAAACCTAGCCATGGTTCTCTCCAGAATGTGCTGCTGCCATTGTGCACAGAAATCACTTTTTCCATTTCTTCAAACGTAATAGATGTATGGAAACTAAAGCTGCTTTCAGGACTGCCAGCAACCATTGTAAGAAAGTAATAAAGAATGCAAGAGAGTTGTATGCTCAATCTGTTAAGTCAAAAGTAGCTGAGCAGCGGCTTGGTTCCCACCAGTTTTGGCAAATAGCAAACAGAATCCTTAACAGAAGCATGTGCTCTATCCCAACTATCATCAATGGACCTGAGTTAATCTCGTCAGCATCAGACAAAGCCAAACTCTTTGCCAAGAACTTTGCAGCTAATTCTACCCTTTGCGACCAAGGCCGCCAACCCCCAATATTTCCTCCTGTATCAGAAAACACGCTATGTGATATACGTATATCTGTACGTGATGTTGCCAAGCTAATCAAAAACCTTGATTCCAGTAAAGCAACTGGCCCTGATGGTATTCCAATTATAGTAAACTTCAACCTGAACTAGCGCCCATACTTACAAAACTGTTTAAACGTTGTCTTAAGGAGAATAGTTTCCCATCTCCCTGGAAAATTTCATCAGTATGCCCTGTATTTAAGAATTCAGGAGATCGCTCATCCCCCTCTCAGTACAGGCCAATAAGTCTCCTGTGCGTCATGAGTAAGTTGCTGGAATCTGTGTTAAATACAGAAGTAATCAACCATCTCAACAAAAATAACCTTCTTAGTGTCACTCAATATGGTTTCCATTCTGCTAGATCTACAGCAGATGTGCTTACAGTTATATCTCATAGGATTAGCAAATCTCGACGGAGGCAACCTTTCTAGGGCAATTGCTCTTGACATACCTAAGGCCTTTGATAGGGTATGGCACAAAGGTTTACTTCACAAGATCTCTAGCTATGGTATAGCTGGAAATGTCTTCTCAGTTATTAAATCATTTCTTTCTGATAGGTTCATAAGAGTAGTAGTTGAGGGGAAAAAATCAGAAGCTCACAGTATTAATGCTGGTGTCCCACAGGGGTCCATCCTGGGCCCAACTCTTTTCCTGATCTACATTAATGATCTTCCAAATCACATCTTTACGTCATTTGTAGACATTTATGCTGACGACACTACCATTTATGGTAGCACATCTAAGACAATAAATGGCCAAGTTCTCTCCGATTCTCTCTCCTCTGATCTTGAGCACATAGTACAATGGGGAAAGGAGTGGCTGGTTACTTTTAATGCATCTAAAACCAAGCTTCTCTCTTTACATCATCAACATTCTGATCCACATCTGGCATTAATTGAAATGAATGGCTCTCGTCTTCAGGAGGCCTCAAGTTTTGACAAGCTTCTGGGCTTGATCATTACTCCTGATCTTAAATGGAACATGTACATCAAATCTGTTGCCAAGGCCGCTGGAAAAATGGTGGGATCTTTCTATCGATCCGGTAGATATCTCACTGCTGATGCAATTCTCTATCTATATAAGAGCTAGGTACATCCAAGGATAGAATACTGTTGCTACATCTGGGAAGGAGCTGCTAGAAAGGACTTGTCCTTCCTTGATAAAGTTCAAAATAGACTTCATAACCTCGTAGGAGATGTCCTTTTCTCTTCCCTGCAACCTCTATCTCATAGAAGAGATGTTGCGAGTTTGTCTCTGATGTATCGTTATTTTCATGGAAAGTGTTCAATCTATGGTCCCCCCTCGCCAAACTTTCACAAGAAACACTCGACTAGCTGAAAACACTATCAATAATTCCCCCTCCACTCTTTATATGTGCCTAAACCTAAACATAGATTCCATGATCAAAGCTTCTTTCTTAGAACTGCACGCCTGTGGAATTGTCTTCCGTTTTCCTGCTTTCCGGCTGACTACAATATGGTTGTGTTCAAGTCTAACGTAAATAAGTTCTTGATGAGCCGTTCCATATAAGTTATCAAATTTACCGAATTTTTATTACTAATGATTACTATATTGTCCAATTTCTACTGTACACTCTTTAACCCTTATCCTTGAGTGGTCTCTTGGCCTTGATAATGCGGTGATGCCTGTGTAAAAAAAAATATATATATAGTAATGTTAATGCGTAAACTGTTTCTCCCATTTCTGGGACTGACTTAATATCCCCACCCCCACCCAACTCTTAAAAATATACATGAAATATAGTTGTATTAATTCGTGAACAGTTTCTGCCATTTCCGGGACTGACTTAATATCCCCCGCCCCACTCTTAATAATGTACATGAAATATAGTAATGTTAACTCGTAAACTGTTTCTCCCATTTCCGGGACTGACTTAATATCCCCCACCCCATTCTTTAAAATCATACATGAAATATAGTAAAGTTAACCCGTAAACATTTTCTGCCATTTCCGGGACGGACTTCCATCACAGTCTTTAAAATATACATGAAATATAGTAATGTTGGCAGGATTGAAGTTTAAATGGCGATTAACCTCGAACCCAAGACAACCCAAACCAAAAACGAAAGGGCCACATTATATCGATTATTCACCCGTTTTTATCCATGAAAACAGTGACCATATCGTTCAGTTTACGCATAGGCTGAACTTATTTGTCCAAATAGAATTTTTTCTTTTATTGTTAGCAATATTCTAAATTTCTTTTAATATTGACCTATTTTAATATTAGTCTTTTTCTTTATCGCTAAAAGGCATTAATATTAATTTTAATTTAATTTTAGTGATATTTGTTTACTCCGTTGACGTCGTCGCGCAAAAAAAAAAACAAAATCAAAAAAAAAAAAAAACGTTTGTAATGAAAAGAAAAACAATATAAACAGATTTTTTTTTTTTTTAGATAAAGAACGAAACAATTTTTATTTACATTGTAAACATATAGAAATAGAACTTTTGATGATTTAAAAAATTTGAAACAATACGAACAGAATTGTTCTGGTACCTTTGGTGGTGGTGTGTGTGTGTGTGTGTGTGTGTGGGGGGGGGTGTTTTTCACTCTCACCAAAAGTTCAAGAACAATTCTGTTCGTATTGTTTACATTTTTAAAAAAAATAATAAAAGGTTCCATTTCTATATGTTTACAATGTAAATAAAAATTGTTTCGTTTTTTATTTTAAAAAAAAATCTATTTATATTGTTTTGTTTTTTTCATTTCCAGCAATTTTTTGCGCGACGTCACAACAGAGTGAAGGGGAGGAAAAGTGTAAAGACAACATTTGATACACGCATGATAGAATTAATGTGGTGAAAAAGGGGGGAAAACGCTTTCCTCTTATAATAAAATGCATCCGTGAACAATATGTGTTTTTGTAAAAAAAAACAAAACAAAAAAAAACAAACAAAATGAAATTGTTAGGTGAAAGTATGGAATAGTTACAAAACATCTCCCGCCAAAAGTACCAGAACAATTCTGTTCGTATTGTTTCAAATTTTTTAAATCATCAAAAGTTCTATATGTTTACAAGGTAAATAAAAATTGTTTCGTTTTTTATTTAAAAAAAAAAAATCATTTTATATAGTTTTATTTTCATTTCGGCCTATCAAACAGGTTAACATGGCTTACTGGAGACTCTCAACTCAGATGTTGAGACCCTTCACTTGGGAGGGTGACCTAATTAAATGGCTGGAAAAATTAAAGATGGTGGCAAGGTTTCAAAAAATCGAAGACGTGGTCACCCTGCTGCCGCTCTACTTAGCGGGGGAAGCCCTCACTATTTACCAGCAGATGCGCGATGAAGATAAGGGAAACCTTGCCTCAGTGGAGCAAAGACTGAAATTGGCTTTCGCCGAGAGTCCATTTGAAGCACTCGGCAAGCTTGCAAGTTTGAGGTGGACTGGCGAGTCTGCTGACGTCTTTGCTGTGGAGATCAGGAGACTGGCAAGATTGGCTGGTTACGTGGGGAGGAGCCTGGAGATGACGGTAAAGCTATACCTAGTGAAAGGCTTCCCAGAAGAAATCTCCGCGAACATGCAGAGAATCACTAAGATCAATATGATGGAAGTGGACGATCTCTTGGTCCATGCCAGAGTCCTAGTCAAGAATGTCAAGGGCCCAATCGTGGCTGCAGCTGTGAGTAGAAATAAGTGCATGAGGCCCGCTTTGCATGACGAGAAACAGGCAGTGAGGCGACAGGAGGGGACACATGCCATCAAGGGTTTCCGGTGCTAAAGTCCTCACCTGCTCAACAATTGCAAAGAGCCGAGACCGGGGGTCACCTGCTACCGATGTGGACGAGTGGGGCACATTACCCGCTATTGCGTTGCTACACGGGACCAGGGAAATGAGTAAAGGGGGGGGGCACTGCGCCAGTGGTTCCCTCTTCTTTGTGGAAATGGCGCACAATGAAACGTTGCCTCAGTTACCGGTAGTAGTCAATGGGAAGAGAGCCTTGTTGACCCTTGTTGACTCAGGCTGCACCACGACATTGGTAATGAAGAATGTCGCTAAATCATGGAGGGGGCCAGGAGTATTAAGACCGTGGATGGCACGAAGGTGAAATGCCTAAGAGAGACAACAGCGGAAGTACTGGTGCAAGGTGTGTCTATTGGACTACGATCCCTGGTGTTGAATCGTCTGGTTGGTGATGTTGATGTGGTTTTAGGTGTAAGTGCGATCAACCAACTGGGGGGGGCGCTACATTGAGAGGGGGCCAAGTAACTTTCGGACACCTCAGCGCAGTAGGAATGGCAGGAGTGGAAGGTGATAGAAATATCAGAATGCAAAAACCAGAGGCTTCATGCATCGAGGACGAGGATTTCCTGGCAGTGTTCAATGGCGAGAGGTGGACGGTAAAATGGAAATGGATCTCCGGGCTTCCGGAACTACGAAACAAAGTAAGCTGCTACAAGAAAACACTGCAAGGAGACATACGAAAAGGATCTGAGGAAGAAGTGCGAGGTGAATAGAGGAGGGAATTCTAAAACCGTGGACAGGGGAAGAAAAAGGAGTGCTACCATTACTGGCGGTTTTTCAACCCACAAAGAAGAAAGTTAGACCGGTACTGGATTTCAGAGAATTAAGCAGATACGTAGCCTGCCACACTGGAAAGGGGATTGACGTATGCGAAGAGGTTATGAGAAAATGGAGGAGGATGGAGCAGCCCACTAAGATTGTCGACCTGAAGCCGGCTTATCTTCAGATCCATGTAGATGAAAAACTCTGGCAACATCAATTGGTCCGGAAGTAGAGGTGACAGCAGAGAAAGTGAGAAGCCATGTTGCGAGGTATGGGTTGACTGCAAAACTGGGGGAGTCCCTGGATGGAGGAGTGGCGTTGGGATTGAAACTATGCCGAGATGGCAAAGGAAGCCTTGTCTTTAGATGAGGGAATGCAATACCTGAAATCGGAACCCACCTAACAAAATGAGAACTCTTCTCGGTCTGCGGGAGACTAGTGGGCCACTATCCAATCGCCGACTGGCTCGGGATAGCATGCAGCTTTATTAAATGAGAAATGGGCACCGATGGCTGGGAGGGCTGTGTGATGAAGGAGGTCACGAACATGCTACAAAAAATCATCACGAGAGTGACGAAAGAAGACCCAGTAAAGGGGGAATGGTATGTCAGCGGTGGAGACACTGGGGTGATTTGGTGCGATGCCAACAGTCTGGCATTGGGCGTCGTATTAGAGATGGGAGGTGTAACTCTGGAAGATGCGGCGTGGCTAAGAAAGAAAACCGACTATTCCCATATCAACGTAGCCAAACTGGAGGCTGCTATGAAAGGAATCAATCTGGCCCTGAAGTGGGGATTGAAAACGATTGAAATCAAATCCGATTTGGCAATGGTAGTTTCATGGATCAGGTCGGCAGTGACTGGCGATAAGAGAGTTAGGACCAGAGGTGCTGCAGAAATGTTGATCAAGCGCATGCTTGGAGCACTTGCAGATTTGATAGCGGAATTCCAGTTGAAGGTATCTGTAGTGCTAGTCCCATCAGAAAATAACAAGGCGGATTCGATGACACGGGTAAAGTCCTTGCTGCAAGAGAGAAAGGAGGTTTCCTTATTATGCTGTGCAGGGGAGGAAGTTAAAAAGTTACATGAAATGCACTACTTTGGTTGAGAACGGACGTTATTCCTGGCAAGAGAGGTGTACCCGGAAACCACCGAGGAGGTAGTGGAACACTGTCAGGAGTGCCAATCGATAGACCCCGGACCATCCAGACACAAAGCAGGAGAGTTACACATTGCAGAGGACTGGAAGCGATTGCCCATTGATGTGATCCATTATCGCTAGAAGCTGTATCTGTCAATAGTCGACTGTGAATAAGAGAAGTTTGCCATATGAAGAGAGATCAGGGCAGAAGCTGCATGGGCGATCGGAGGGGTCATCGAAGAAATATTTTTGGAGAGAGGGCCAGTTGAGGAGCTGTTAAAGGACAATCTCGCCGCTTTCCGATCAGAAGCATTTATAGAGGTGTGTGATAAGTGGGGAGTAAGGCAATTTTTAGGGCAGCTTATCGGCCGAGTGGCAATGGGATAGTGGAGAGGAATCATTGCATCATCAAGGCTGCTGTGGAAAAAGCAACATTTCACCCATGGATGCAGTGTTTTGGTACAACATCTCACCAAAAACCAGACAAGATGAGACAACTATGCCTCATAGAGCCATCTTCGCATATAAGTGGCGGCATCCGTGCAACAAAATGGTAGGAATTGTGGATGAAGAAGCTACCATTAAAGTGGGCAAGGAGGTGTGGTTGAAGCTCCCCAATGCAAAATGTACCACTCGCTGGGAGAGGGGGGTCGTAACGGAAACGCAGTCGAAGAACGTGATGGTGAATGGTGTTCCCTGACATATCCTAGACCTGTGTTGTCTAACCTTGCCAGTGCGCACTGGTGGCAATGACGAGGAGAAAGTTGAGATCTGCCAAGAAGCTAACGATGCACCCCAATTCGACTTTACCCCACATTGTGATTCTTTACAACCAGACGAGAATGTCTGTAGTAAACCTGAAAACGTCAACCCGCAAGAAGTTGTCCCCCAGAGGCCTCAACGTGAGAGGAGGAGGCCTGCTTGGATGAAGGATTATGAAGTGTCTTATTGATCTCGAAGATCAGGGGGGGGGGGTGTGGTATATGATTAGAAAAAAAAAACGTACCGAGCGTATCTGCATTCCTCTTTGGGAAAGAAGAAGGAAAGGATGGCTAGCTCATTTATATACATGAAGGGCATCTTGGGAAGGCAGGGCATGATGGGAGAAGCTATTTTTCCCCCTGTCTCTTCCTTTTTTTTCTAGATAGGATATAAAAGCTGGGAAAATTGTTAACTGGGGGTGGTTCGAACATACGGTCAATTCGCGTATCAGTGGGAAGAAAGAAAGACGGATTTTCTACAAACGTCGAAACTGGAAGAGAAAAAGGATTGTCGTTTTTTTTTTTGTATGTGCCGAGAGCGTTGCAAGCTAAAGAAGAACCCCCCTTTTTTTTTGCATGAACATTTAATGGTATTCGGCAGTTAAAAGAAAAACTTTAATTTCAATACTAGAGATAATAGAGAATAATCGATGAAAAATGTTTAAAAAAAACTTAGTAAAAAGAAGACATGAGATACAGAGGGAATAAAAGCGAGAATAAGATTCTAAGTCCTGTCCGTTCTGGTTTCATGCACGCTGCCCCCCCCCCCCCCACCAGACCAATTTTTCCACTTGTTTTTTTTTTCTCCTGTTCGTTGGCTTTTGTCTCACGTACACCGGCATTGTGCAACATTGACTCTATAGGAATATCATACAAATCGCAGATCAGTTAATCTACTGGCGGTTTCATGAGATTATTCGCTTATGGATTCAACTGCCTTTTTGAACATTGGTTCAGATGCTTTGTGTGTAAGCATAGTATCAGAGCTCTCCAACAATAACACAACCCACGACACCACCAAGCTCAATCACCTGCAACAAACATACTATATTCTGTCATGTTAATTCTTTTACTACAATTTCTTTGTGCATCTCAAATTAAGTAGGTTTTAATAAGCATTATCGTATCTCAATACACACACACACACACACACATATATATATATATTGTATACATTTATCGTATCTCAATACACACACACATATATATATTATATATATATATATATATATATATATATATATATATATATATATATATATATATAATTGTATACATTTATCGTATCTCAATACACACACACCTATATATGTACATATAATTGTATATATTACGTGTTTGATACATGTTAGATTATTTTCTACGAAAAATCATATTAAGTATGTTTATTTGGAAAGTTTGGAGTTTGAAATTTGTGTCCACTACAAATGACAAATAGATGAATGGAGAACTCTCAAGAAAGCTTAATCCAAAATCCCCAATTCGTGAGTAAATCCTCGCTAGACAAATCGATGTTGTATTGAATGTTACATCATATTTACATATGCGAACCAAACTTTATTTAGTCAACATTGTAAAAAAAAAAAAAAAAATTTAAATTCTTCTTCTTTCCTGTTTCTTTTAATTCACATTCAAAGGTTGAATTATAATGCCATATTGTTGTTCAAGTTGCCACAGTCGCTTGTTAGTTTCAAGAATATGATTAATAATTAAGAATATGATTGTTAAGCCATAAAATTCGTCTATTGAATGTCATATCATATTTATATATGCGCACCAAACTTAATTTATTCAAAACAAATTCTAAAACTTCTGAACATGTTAAAACATACACATTCAGTCAATAATTTTAAAAGATTTTTTATCAATTTTATTTCTCTTTAAATAATACTGTTTGATTAAACTAAAATATTTGGTTCCGGTGAACCTTGAGCATTAAAAACTATGTTTAATGTAAAACAGTTAATTTGACTAAGAATAAAACACATGTAAATTAATAGATTCAAATTCAAATCAGCGTAAATACTGGTACAAAATATTCTAATAGATTTCAAAATGGTACGAAATGGTAAAATGGTACAAAATATTCTAATAGATTTCAAAATGGTACAAAATGGTAAAATGGTACAAAATATTCTAATAGATTTCAACCGTTACTTTTTCATCGTGTAACAATATCTAATAGACTAACACTAAAAAAACGAAAATTATTTATCAATTACATGAATAACAGAACAACATTATACGTGAATAAACTAATTTTATTAGTTATCTGTTAACGTTAATTCACCTGCCCACAATAGAGTACACTAGGGAATGTAGTAATGTACATTTGGAAGATACCTTTTAGAATGCTGACATCAGCGATTTCTATTTTCCAATGTAAAAACACACGTTTTGATAATCAAATAAATGTTTAGATTTCTCTGTCACCTTCTACAAACCTCAATAAGCTTTAAATCAACTAGACGAGAATTGTTCATAGATGCTGTATAGAAGCAAGGGAAGAGCATGTGTTGTAGTATGCATATATAAACCGTGCGTATATACGTCTCAAGCTGTAGAGCATCTACGTAACATTGTTCATGCAAGTGTGTCGCTTGATGTATGTATAGTGTTCTAGTTTCTGATAGTATACAGCGTCTGTGGGGTTCTGTGTGTTTTATTAACAGTTCACAAGCGGTAAAAATAACATACGCTTGCTGTCTTGGAGGTTACCATGCAGAAAGAATACATCTCCAACTGAGCACGACACTATAAAACTATATTATATTTTCATATAAGTTTTTTCCATTTCTGTGTTTTCTGTTTCCGTTACACTCAATTATCTGTGTGTTCGACATCGTTTCTAATTGGTTCATCTGATTGCATGAATTGCAGAAACGAAATCTATATCCACGTCGATTGACCAATCCAAACTCTAACTATACCAATTCTGATTTACTCTCTAACTAGGTGACTGTTTGCTCATTATCTTACGTCACCAACCGGGTCATCGTATTGTTTATTGCAATTTTTTTATTCCCAGCTTTAAAAACTATCTGTAAGAATTTTATTTTGTTGAACTTGCATTCTTACATCCTGTGTTTATTTTTCTGGACTAAATTTCAACTGTTATAATTTATGTTGTAACATTTTTCTTTATAGAAATATTTTATATTGAATAACATCTGACAATCGCAGTGTTTTTCCGCTTCAATCTGGCAACCTGCCGTTGCCCGGCAATTATAATATGCAACAATGTTTGATAATGTGACAGTATATTCATCTGTATTGTTTAATAGCATAGTGTGTCACTCGGTGTGGATATGAAATTTGTATCGCATATTACTGGTCATACTTCTTTGCCCCCCCCTTTTCCAATCAGAAGTCTGGTGAAACAGTATTTAGATTTACTATGAAGTTATATGGGTTTCTTCGGCCAGAAGATTGACAGACATTCTATGTTGTGATACCAAAATCGATGCAACTCTTACATTCCGGATGTTATTCATGACTCAGGCATCTCAGGTTTGCTTTCATAACTTAGAGTTTTATCTAATATCCATTAAGACTCTTGATTATTTTTACTTAGTGTGAATTCTCATTAGTAATTGATCCAAACCAAGATAAGGATTCTCTGCTGCTTTATTTATTCCTCAATAATTAGAAAGAATGAGAAGAAGGTTTTAGATAATTCATGAAAAGCTCTTATCAGTAACAATCTTGTTAAGCAGTAACTGGTTGTTGGTGTGAAAACAATTCACCTTTCATCCTGTTTGATCGTTTTACAGCTAGGAATATATCGGAATTTTGCGATACTAGAATTAATGCAACTCTTGTATTCTAAACAATATTCTTGGCACTGGCTAATCAGGATTGCTTTGTTAACTAAAGACTTATATCTAAGACCCACTAAGGCTCTTGATTATTTTTACTTAGATTAGAATTTTCTGTCACTTTCTTTAACCCTCAGTAAATATCATGTTAATAAGAAACTGGTTGTTAGACAATATAATTCATGTTCACGACTTAGCAATAAAGAAAACCATTATACCAGTATATATATATATAAAACTACATTATTTATTTAAAACAAAACAAAGTTCATACATTAGTGCAATAATTGGGTAGTCACGTAAGGACGTGTGATTGTGGCTTGTATGTGTTGACCCATGTGAAAGTGTACATAAATAGAGGTCATATTTTACATGAACGATATAAAGCTTAAATATAAGTCTTGGATTGTTCATATTGTATTAGTTCTATGTGTAAGCATCTTACAGGTAACAATGTTTATGTGAAAAATATGCAAGCCTACCTCATATTTCTATTGTCCCTCTCCAAGTGCATGTTTATGAAGCGCGTGGTTTATACGCGTGCATGGCTTGGTGTCAAGCGGAGAAGAGGGGGAAAAAGGAGGTAAACAGAAGGTTATGTCAAAAGTCACCGGAAATACATGCATATCAAAGTTATGTTATGTTTGCACATGCGCTCCGCTCCATGCATGTGTGCTACTGCACACAGCTTGTTCTGTGCCTGTGTGTTTGATCCAGACAAAGCAAATTTGGCAGGTTTAAACAGTTCACTATACTTTACCCCACATCCTGCTTGTTCTTTTTTAGCTACTCTCCATACAACAATATTTTGCAGATGTTGTATGCAACCAATTGAGTAAAGACCTTTTATATCGCAGAAAGACCAAAGATTCATCTGTATTTGTTAGGGAGTTGTCTCTAATGGCTATGGAAATGAGGGTTGTGTCACCTTTTAAGAGCCATGCTTGTGTAGCCTGCTTACTATTCAATAGAGTTGATGAATAAACCAGTACAATTGCTATGAAATGATCCTAGCTTCTCCATTGAGAAATTTTGTAGATATTCTATGCACAGATTTTTTTCGCACTGGAAATAACTATCACGATATCATCAACGTATATTATATCTGAAAGGATTAACAAATCTCTTGATAGAGGCTTCCCTTCTAGGGCAATTGTTCTTGTCATATCCTATCAAAGGCCTTTGATAGGATATGACAAACGTCTACTTCACAAGATCCCCATCTATGGTATAGATGGACATGTCTTTTTAGTTATTAAATCATTTCTCGTTGAGAGGTTCATAAGAATAATGGTTGATGGGAAGAAATCAGAAGCTCATAATATAATGCTGGAGTCCAACTCTCTTCCTGATCTACATACTATCCAGCTCCCCTACTCCCCGGGGAGTTGGTCCCCATTTTCCCTTCTCCATTTTTCTATGGTCCCATAGACTGTTTCCAAGTATTTTAAGAGTTTTTGCCAGTCGCTCTTATAAAAACCGTGATAACATTTATTTTCTTCAGAGACAATATTTTTAAATCATTCTTTAGATTTGTATATTTTGCTTCCTAGTACAGTTCTAATAATTCCATAATGATTTGTAACAGTAACATCAATAATGAGCGCAGTTCTTTCAGGTTTCTTTCATATTACAATGTCTGGTTTAATGACCTTGTATTTTATGTATCTGCCTGTATGTCTTTGTAATGTAACACTGTTATTTTTTATATCAAAGGGTTTGTTTAAGGATTAACATTGTTTTGTTTATGGTTGCCAACTATATTTCGTTAGAGTTTGGTCTTACACGGAGTGTTTTAAAGTATTATTTAAGAGGTAAGCCTACTGTACAGGAATATGAATCTTTTCCAGTGTTTCACTAAGGATTATTATATGACGTAAAGAGGATTTTACAGAGCAAGAATATTCACACATTTCTAAAAAATGTGACTTTTCGCTTTTTTATTTTACTTCAGAAAGTTTTAAGAGATTAAAGTACTCTCATTCTTTTTTAAGTTTTAAGAGATTAAAGTACTCTAATCCTTTTTTAAATTTTAAGAGATTAAGGTACACTCATTCTTTTTTAAGTTTTAAGAGATTAAAGTAGTCTCCTTCTTTTTTAAGTTTTAAGAGATTGAGACACTCTTATTCTTTTTAAAGTTTTAAGAGATTAAAGTACTGTCATTGTTTTCAGGTTTTAAGAGATTAAAGTACTCTGATTCTTGTTTAAGTTTTAAGAGATTAAGGTACTCATGTTTTTTAAAGTTTTAAGAGATTAAAGTACTCTCATTCTTAGGAGCAAACACTTGATTCCATTACGATTTACATTTGTATCAGAGTTTTTTTTAAGATAAGCTGTTTTTGTTTATGGCCACAATCTGTATTTTGTTACAGCTCGGCCCACCAGCGATTGTTTCTAATTCACAACCGATATAAAGTTTATTTTTTCAGAGTCCATGCCGTTTATAGATCATTTTTAGTCCTGATATTGTTATCATTTCCCGATCAACTGTATTAAGGCCAAAGTCATTTAAGACTGTGACATCGATAATGAGTGCAGTTCTTTCAGGCGTGTTCCATATTACAATGTCTGACTTGCTCCTATAATTACGGAAATGATAGAAATCTTCCTAAGATTCCATTTTTTTGTCATACATGGGACCCTGATATTTCGTAATTTTTTCCTCTCAGATCTAATTAACCTAGCATAATTAAAAACACCGACTTCTGCTAAGGTTGCTTCTTTCTCCTTTTTATCCCAAATGACTATGGCAGTTTTATAACTCAGATTTCCCCCAGTGTGAGTTCTCAAATGTTTCACCATATCTGATTTTACAGAACAAGAATATCCACACACCGAAGAGAAATATGGATTTTTCCATATGTGCCACTAAACATGATTCTTCCAAACAAGAATATGCACACACTTCAAAAGTATGTGGCTTTTCCCAAGTGTTAGTTCTCATATGTGCCACTAAATAATATTTTACAGAACAAGAATGTCAATGTCAAACACTAAAATGTGTCTTAGTAAGTTTGTTTTTTTATAGAAAAATTGTTCAAACATTTCACAAGACTGTGGCTCTTCACAAGTGTGACTTCCTAAATGTGAGTTCTCATTTACAGAACAATAATGTATACACATTCTTCCAATATGAGTTATATGTCTCACATCGGTTTTACAGAAGAAACGTATCCACACACTTAAGTATGTGCTTTTTCTCCAGTGTGAGTTCTCATATGTGTCACCATATTTGATTTTACAGAACAAGAATATCCACACACTTTACAAGAATGTGGCTTTTCTCCAGTGTGAGTTCTCATATGTCTTACTAAAGATGATTTTTCAGAACAGGAAAATCCACACACTTCACATGAATGAGGCTTTTCTCCAGTGTGTGTTTTTATATGGCTCACTAACGATGATTGTCTAGAACAAGAAAATCCACAAATTTCACAAGTATGTGACTTTTCTCCAGTGTGGATTCTCATATGGTTGATTAACGCTGATTTTTGGGAAAAATGATACCCACACACTTCACAAGAATATGGCTTTTCCCCAGTATGAGTTCTCATATGGTTCACTAACGTTGATTTTCCACAACAAGAAAAACCACACACTTCACAGATATGTGGATTTTGCCCAGTGTGACTTCTCATATGTCTAACTAAATCTGTTTTTCTAGAACAAGAATATTCACACACTTCACAGGTATATGGCTTTTCCCCAGTGTGACTTCTGATATGTGTCTTTAACAGTGATTTTTGAGAACAAGAATACTGACACACTTCACAAGAATATGGCTTTATACCAGTGTGTGTGCTACTATGTTTCATTAAATCTGATTTTTGAGAACAGGAATATCCACACACCTCACAAGAATATGGCTTTTCCCCCGTGTGCGTTCTCACATGTGTCAATAAATTTGATTTTTGAGAAAAAGAATGTCCACACATATCACATGTATGTGGCTTTTCCCCAGTGTGAGTTCTCATATGTTGTACCATATTTGCTTTTACAGAACAAGAATATCCACAAACTACACAAGAATGTGGCCTTTCTCCAGTGTGAGTTCTCATATGCATCACTAATGTTGATTTTTTAGAAGAAGAATATCCACACACTTCACAAGAATAAGACTTTTCTCCAGTGTGAATTCTCATGTTTCACTAAATTTGATTTTTCAGAAAAGGGGTATCCAAAAACTTCATAAGAATGTGGCTGTTCTAATATGGCTAACTAAATGTGTATTTTTAGAACTAGAATAGCCACAAACTTTACAATATGGCTTTTCTCTTTTTGGTTTTATTTTACTTCAGTCGAAGTTCTCAGAAATCAAAGGGCCCATGATCTGGGGCTAACACTTGAACTCTATATGAGATACATTGTGGGTTTTCATATGTATTATTAAGCTTTATTTTTAGAATCAGAATATCCACACACTTCACAATAACGTGGCTTTTCCACAGAGTTAGTTCTTATATGCCATGTTCGATGATTTGTCAGAACAAAATCTCCACAAACTTCACAAGTGTGAGTTATGTTTCACTAAATCTGATTTGTCTAGAACCAGACTATCCACAAACTTTCGTCTGAACTAACGATTCTTTTTCAGAACAAGATTGTTTATACATCTTACAGAGACATTGTCTTTCTATTTTTATTTCGATTTATTTATCATTTATAATTAAAGAATCCTACCAGATGCAAAATATTTTCTATATACTAGATTCCAAATATTTGATAATTTTTTGTGCTGATCTTCTTTTAAAACCAATTGTTTTACCCTCAAAATTCATTTTTTCTATGTGTGTTCATGTATGTCTTGGTATATTTAAAAAAAGAATATTCCTGCCTTTTACAAAGAGTATTTTTCCAATCTCCAATCACTTCTCATGCGTGTCATTAAATGTGATTTTTATAATAAAATAGCACATTTAATAAAATGTGGCTTTTCCTAAGCTTGATTTCTCGTCCATCTCAATTTGTAATTCTATCTTTTATTATCTTTTGATTTATTATAGAATCAAGCCCATATTTCACAAAAACTAATATTACTTTAAAGATGTGTTGTTTGCACAACTATTTCAAAACATTCAGAAATAATAATATTCAATATATAAATCTTTGCACAGATGTCGCTGTAGTCTTCCAAATAATGTAATAAAAGTTACAATTATTGTTTTAAAAAATCATATTCCGTAGGGTTCAACTGGGAAAATCTGCAAAAAATTAAATTCAGTATTTTAGTATTTGCATTCACGTATTATTATTCTGTTTATTGTTGTCAGTATTATTGGATTGCATTCACAAATAATTTAATGAGCAACTTCATAGGAGATATGTAAAAAAGTAGATTAACTTTACACAAAATGATGTTGACTAGAATATTTGAAATGATATCTCGAATTTTTATATGATTTTCATCATAGTAAGAAAATAAACATATATATGTATTTAAATATACATGTATTTTAATGTTGCAATTTTTTATATAATTTTCATCATAGTAAGAAAATAAACCTTTATATACATGTATTTAAATATACATGTATTTTAATGTTGCAATGTTTTATATAATTTTCATCATAGTAAGAAAATAAACCTTTATACATATGTATTTAAATATACATGTATTTTTATGTTGCAATGTTTTATATAATTTTCATCATAGTAAGAAAATAAACCTTTATATATGTATGTAACAGGTATATGTATAATTATTTTCGCCAGAACAGTCAAATCAATTGGTTGACAGTCTACCTAAAATTGATCTCTCTCTCAACAGGTATTTGTATCTTTGATCTCAAAAAGGTAAAAAATAAATGGCCATTTAAACAGGTGGATTCGAGGATTCAATTTTTCTAGTGACCCATCTACAAATTTAGTTTTCCCGTCCTCAGTTTCGCCAGTTTTGGATTGTCAATAATCTCACGTTTTGTGACCTATTTACGCTTGACCTCTGAGTTTTAGCTTTAAGCCAACGTAACCTTGACCTCTGACCTTTAGGGGAAAGCTGGGGGAAGCCTTTTAGGTTGTTCATCTTAAGTTTCCATTTCTTTGTCAATAATCTCACGTTCGGTGACCTAGTTACACTTGACTTTTGACCTTGACCCCTGATCTTTGACCTGTAAGTTAACGGGACCTTGACCTTAAGAGGGAAGCAGGGGGAAGCCTTTAGTTTTTCTGTCCTCAGTTTATGTTTATAAAGCATGTACATAGGCATTGTTATAAGACATTCTGATCAGCTCCTAACAATTCAACATGTGATTTATTAAATGCAAGCTGGAGTGATATGACGTCATAATATAATCAGTTGAATACGAGTTGTTTAGCATCATAGATAACTTACTAAATGTATAAAGAGTGTGTAATAACTTAGCTGATGAAATGACTGGCCCTTGAATGCTTAAAATATGATGGATGGATACTGGATGATTATCATTTCACAGAGTTATTCTCTCTGGCCCATTAACCCTAATCTAATAGGAACAGTTTTGACAACTTGATCTTTTCTATCAAATTTTTTAAAATCATGTTCACCCCTTACAAAGCATATCGCCACTTGGACATAAAGGGCTACTATTTTGGGCCATGTCTGGGAAAGATAAACAAAATATTTGTTTATGTTACACTTTAACTCCTGCATACCAATACAGCCAGGGAAGCAGGCAGCATGAAGGGAATTCCAAAGTCTAACTGTTCGAGGGAAGAAACTATTAGAATAGAAAGCTTTCTGGCATTTAGGGATAACAACAGTGAAGGGATGAGATTTTATTGCTAAGCGGGTTTGTCGGGATATATTTGTCAAGGGGGTACAAGTGAAACAAGTTCATCAGAACACATTCCATTAAAATATTTGTAAAACAGGCACAGTGATGCAACATTGCGGCGATGAGACAGGGGCTGATGCTTAGTTGATAAAGTGGGACCGATTAGATTGACAACTCTTTTTTGGACTATCTAAGAGGGAGGGACTAGTGGTAGATGCACCAGCCCAGATGTGGCAACAATCCTCCATACATGGGCGAATGGTGGACTTGTAAAGG
>NC_136500.1:119245701-119253201 GCF_053919585.1 Euprymna scolopes
AAGAGAGATGAAACTTTCAGATCATGAATGCATCATAACAAAGATGACTGGGTCAAGAAATAATTTTGAAGATGAATTAATCACTAATGTGATATTTAACGGTATTACAAAAAATTAAAAATTTCCCTGTTAAGAAACAGAACTATTTTTAAACAGATATTTTCCAACAATTGCACTTTATGATTTGTTTATACATATGTTTGTCGAAAATTCGAAACTCTAACGACTGAAAACGAAACTCTAAAGTCAGAATTAAAAGTTTCGCTTAATTTTTTTCAGCTGGTCTTGAAAAAGGCACAAACATGAGAACCTAGGATAAAATTCTTTGTCTTTCCTCCAACGGACGTACTGCCTACCATCACTGTCTAGCCTATTGAACTTGCTTTCGCCGCTAAAAAGAACTTTTTACCAATATGAAGAGTCATGATCTTCATTTCATCTGACGACGTCCAGACGGTGCTTTTTGTTCTTTACAGAAATCATTGGCTTGCGACTTGCAACATAAATTCCTTGAATCTGTTCTTGACAGTAGAAGATGGCAGTTTTTAACAAGATTGCACTGTTGTTGGATTTGGGGAGCCGTTTCAAATCTGTTTCTAAGGCTGCAGATCTTTATAACATTGTCTTCCCTGTTAGAAGTAACTCTAGTACAACCAGATTAAGGGGCATTACGAACACTACCGGTGTTTTGGTGCTTTTGCACAGTCTTTCGTACTGTTTTCTCATCACATTTCAATCTTCAGACAATTTCCCGATTGAATAAACAAGAATGGTTGAAACTGATAAGCTCCTGACGATCACTAAGAGAAATTAGTCCTTTGAAAGACTTGCAACAATTGCACTTTATGATTTGTCTATACATACGTTTGTCAAAAATTAATTAAAAGTTTCGCTTAATTTTTTTCAGCTGGTCTCATCGCAAAAAATCATATCCCTGGTCTAAAATCATACTTTGCAGAGAAAGTAATGAGTCGACTGAAAATGACTGACGAATATTTTTCCAGCAAAGGAAAGAAGTGGTATACCGATGTACTTTCT
The DNA here is from genome assembly GCF_053919585.1 of Euprymna scolopes. Taxonomy (NCBI): domain Eukaryota; kingdom Metazoa; phylum Mollusca; class Cephalopoda; order Sepiida; family Sepiolidae; genus Euprymna; species Euprymna scolopes. The sequence continues at coordinate 119,246,740 of NC_136500.1, forward strand.
GCAATAAGTTTTGCTACCTTTTTATACAGAAAGATTATCACAGTATCTCAAAAATCGTCTGACAGTTTCTCCTCATCCCAAGATGTTTTGCAGTAAATAACGAAAGAGTTCTAATGCGTATGGATTAGTCGCATTGTAGATTTCAGCGAGTATTCCGTATTTTCTAGTTTTTCTGAGTTTGTTTGGACGATTGCTTTTTATTTTATTTCTGTCATTATTCATGTCTCAGCAACGGTATCCTGAATTACTTGTTGAGTTGAGTGCCTCTATTCAAGAGAAAAAAAAATGTATCATTGGCGAAAAGAAATTTGTCCTTTGAAAGACTTGAAAAAAATCGTCATCAAAAGTTGAATTTAGTCAATAGACAGCCCATACCATCTTCACTCGAATAAAATTTAACCGAGCAGCACATAACAGTTTGCTTAAAAGACAACACTATTCAGAAGACTGCCACACAGCTTGGTAGAACATCAGAAAATACTTAAAACAGATGCAGGTAAAGACCGTGCGGAGGAAGTTCCATCTCAAGAAAATCCCTCAAAATAATATCTTATATGATGATGAAACAGTTTCTTATTGCTAAAGATGAAAAACGTATTGTTTTATTTCTGATTGCCTCTTTACATTTTTGAAAATTCTGGTTTCTGTGTTTAAAGATCAATTCACTCAATAATAAAAAAAAATTAACGTGAAGACACACCAAAATGAATCATCAAATCAATGTATACTTGTAAAAAAACTATAAAATGAGAATGATAAAAACTAGAAAAACGGGAAAAGTACTACCTTGTACTTCTTTTATAACCCTATCTTTCGTGATGAATGATGCTAAGACTAAGTTTCTTTGTTTTAACCATTGATTGTCATGAATAAAAATACGCTACCCAAAAGTTCTTTGCTCAAACTCTCCAGATAAACATTCATGGGACACATGAATTAAAACAAATACACTAGAGACACTGCGATGGTTACTGCAAAGAAGGTTGGCTCTATTTACCGTGTTAGAAAGTTGTTCACACCTAAGAATATGTTATATCTTTACAAGACCACCACTGAGCCATGAATGGAGTATTGCTGTGACATCTAGGTTGACGAATCTGTCACTAGTATTTTGCCACAGAAGTCGTTCATCCAATTTATTACAAATTCTATTGCAACGTTCAAATCTAAATTTTGTTGTTTTATGCAATGCAAAAAAAAAATGTTTTTATGCGATTTAAACCCTTATATATCTTTTACATTGAAAGTTACTTTGATTTAATTCCATTTCACTTGCATCTTTTGTTATGAATGTAGAAAAGTTAATGTCATTCCTAATGCAGATGAATTATTACGAGATACTTGGACAGTGAATTGATCTTTTGTTACGCGTGTAAAAAGTTTGTCATTTCTAATGATGATGAATTATGACGAGATACTTGGACAGTGAATTGATCTTTTGTTACGAGTGTGAAAAGTTAATGCCATTCCTAATGTGGATGACTTATTATGAGATACTTGGACAACAAATTAATTTATTTTTATGAGTGTGAAAAGTTTGTCATTTCTAATGATGATGAATTATTACGATGAGATAATCTTTATGACAATGAGTTTATCTTTCATGAAGGTCAAAAATCACTTGTGTCATTTTAGCTTTGTATTTTTTTTTTATGTATGTTTCACATTTTTGCAGTATTTGTAGAGGATGAAAATTGCAAATGACAAACTCGCAACATTTCTTTTGTGAGAAAAAGGGTTAGAAGGAAAAGTAAAAGGGTGTCACCTACTAAGTTTGGAATAAAGGACATTACTCAATGTTAGGATGTATCTTGCTCTTATACATGTAGAGGATTGAGCCGGAAGTTACATACTTTTATGAAAAATAGAATGATGCAGCCACTTTTTCTATCATCCACGGAAACATATTTGATGTAAATCTTTTGTTTCAGGTCAGGAGTGAAAGTCAACCCCATAAATTTGTAAAATGAGACAGCTTCATTTACGACAAAAAGCATTTAGAGTAAAAAGAGAGAAGCTTTGTTTTAGATGCGTTGAAAATAACCAGCCACCTTTTCCTGTATTACCTCACGTGTTTTTTTTTGTTTTTTTTTTTTGTTTTTTTTTTATTACATTTTCACCCCAAACAAGGCAAATTGCCACTTTGGTGTAGGGGGCTACTATCAGGGGCAACAACTACTGGGGTACTATGTAGGGATTTGGGCAGCAAGGTGTCGGTTCACGTTACACTTGAACTTCTGCACGTCAGTACTGTTGGGGAAGCAGGGACCTGGAATGGAATTCCAGAGTCTTGCGGTTCTGGGGAAGAAACTATTGGAGTAAAAAGATCTTTTACATCTAGGGATCTCTACAGTGTGGGGGTGGGATTTACTAGCCTGTCGGGTTTGTCGAGGGTGCTCGCGTCGTAGGGGCACAAGTGATTGCAGTTCGTCAGAGCATTCACCACTAAAATACTTGTAGAAAAGGCAGAGGGATGCAACATTTCGTCGATGGGACAGAGGCTGAAGCTTAGATGCCAGTTCAGGGCCTATCAGGTTTGCGACTCTCTTTTGAACCTTGTCAAGGAGCGAGAGACTAGTAGCAGATGCACCAGCCCAGATGTGGCAGCAATACTCCATACATGGGCGAATGGTGGCCTTATAGAGGTACAGGATACTTTCGGGTGTTAGTAGTTTTCTAGCACGGTAGAGAGAGCCTACCTTTCTTGCAGCGGCCCTGGCAATGCCTTCAATGTAATTGTTCCAACTCATGTTTCCTGTGAACGTAAGGCCAAGGAGTTTGAAAGATGGACTCTCAGATAAAGAGTCGCTGGCCATTGCTATGGGTGGTAGAGAGGGTTTCTTGTAATTATTGAATGAAACTAGTTTAGTCTTGGCAGCATTGAACGCGACCAACCACTTTTGTCCCCATTCCACTACAGATTGGAGGTCTTCCTCTAGTGTTTCTGCCATTTCTTTAGAAATGTGTTCATTCGTCTTCCTGTCGTGTCTGCCATAGAGTGTAGTGTCATCAGCATATATACCCATCTCAGAGGCAATGTTGTCGGGGAGGTCATTTATGAATATCAGGAACAATAGAGGTCCAAGGATAGAACCCTGGGGCACTCCCGCATTTATATCATATTGTTTAGATGTGCGACCGTCGAGGACTACCTGGATTTTTCTCTTATCTAAGAAGGATTTAATTATGTTAAGTATTCTACCAGTGATACCGTATGATCTGATTTTACTGAGGAGACCCTCATGCCATACCCTGTCAAAAGCCTTAGATATATCTAGAGCTACCGCTCTACCTTCCCCCGCTTTGTCTTGGTTGTTGTTGTTGGCCCTTGAAGTGTTACCAAAGGTGGTAGTGCCTTCTACAAGTTAATGCCATTCCTAATGTGAATGAATTATTATGAGATACTTGGACAACAAATTAATTTATTGTTATGAGTGTGAAAAGTTTGTCATTTCTAATGGTGGATGAATTATTATGAGATACTTGGACAACAAATTAATTTATTGTTATGAGTGTGAAAAGTTTGTCATTTCTAATGGTGGATGAATTATTATGAGATACTTGGACAACAAATTAATTTATTGTTATGAGTGTGGAAAGTTTGTCATTTCTAATGGTGGATGAATCATTATGAGATACTTGGACAGTGAATTGATCTTTTGTTACGCGTGTGAAAAGTTTGTCATTTCTAATGGTGGATGAATTATTATGAGATACTTGGACAACAAATTAATTTATTGTTATGAGTGTGAAAAGTTTATCATTTCTAATGGTGGATGAATTATTATGAGATACTTGGACAACAAATTAATTTATTGCTATGAGTGTGAAAAGTTTGTCATTTCTAATTATGATGAATTATTACGATGAGATAATCTTTATGACAATGAGTTTATCTTTCATGAAGGTCAAAAATCACTTGTGTCATTTTAGCTTTGTATTTTTTATTTTTATGTATGTTTCACATTTCTTCTGTGAGAAAAAGGGTTAGAAGGAAAAGTAAAAGGGTGTCACCTACTAAGTTTGGAATAAAGGACATTACTCAATGTTAGGATGTATCTTGCTCTTATACATGTAGAGGATTGAGCCGGAAGTTACATACTTTTATGAAAAATAGAATGATGCAGCCACTTTTTCTATCATCCACGGAAACATATTTGATGTAAATCTTTTGTTTCAGGTCAGGAGTGAAAGTCAACCCCATAAGTTTGTAAAATGAGACAGCTTCATTTACGACAAAAAGCATTTAGAGTAAAAAGAGAGAAGCTTTGTTTTAGATGCGTTGAAAATAACCAGCCACCTTTTCCTGTATTACCTCACGTGTTTGTAGCTCAGATATATCTTGGTTGTTGTTGTTGGCCCTTGAAGTGTTACCAAAGGTGGTAGTGCCTTCTACATATATGCCAACAAAGTAATTAATATTCAAACGACTTACATACAAAAGACTAATTGGTATGTACTGAGATGCAGAAGACCATCTCCAGTATTTTGGAATAGTGTACGAACTAATGAGATTTTTTTAAGTGTTGGAAGGCATTTCCCTATAGGTTGAACAGCTTGCAAGAATGGGTGCTAGTTCTAGTTCCAGCTTTTTGAGTACTATCACTGAGGTATGGTTAGAAACGGTTGCTTTGCTGGCACCAACGTTCTTGATGAGTGTGACAACATCTCGAAAAGATATGTTGGTATCGAGCAGATTATTTTTGGTCTTGAGAGAAAATTCAGGAGTTTGCTGCAAAGTTCTTGGCAAAGAGTTTTGTTTTGTCTGATACTGATGAAATCGCCTTAGACCCATTGATGATGGTTGGGCTAGATGCCACACATCTGTTCAGAACCTTAATTTTTTTTCACCAAAACTCATGTGAAGTCTCCATTCTCTTTCTTTGAACTTGATGGACTTAGCATATGTCTCTCTTTTGTTTGAGTGGACTTGCTATTCAACGCTGTAAAGATTGAAATCATCTGTGTTTATGTTGGCTGAGAGATAAGCAGACATGGTATGATCAATTTACGATGCTCTCAAAGATAGCTACGACATTACTCCATCATTGTTGGAATGGTAGAGGGCAAATATAAATACTGTGATGTGAGTAATCGTTATGTAAGCACATGTAGTGATATTTGAGGGTTTTTTTTTAAATGTCCCTACTACAGGTGAAAGTATCCAGCACATATTCCATATCTATAATGAACGTAGGGTTTAGATGTGAATTATAAAAGCTTTCAATATAGAAATCAACCAAAGAAGCAGTTGAGTTACTGCCAGTTTCACACAAGAACAATAGGTCAGGTTTGCTTATTTGTTTCATAGTTCATTGCTTATTTGTTTCATAGTGAGTCTTATGGAAGAGGCAAGCAAGGTCATTAAGAACATGACAGAGCAGAAGCAAGAGAGAGACAATAAGAACAAAAGAATGAGTGAATAATGAAAACTTTGTAGAAAATTGAAAATTAAAAGCAGAAACAGTTTTCATTAATATGACATGGAGAGACTTGCAATTGTCCATCAACATCGGGTAACTGCAGGGGTTCACTAACAATCTGTTTTAGATCCTAAGCAAGGGAGAAATGACAAAATCTCCCTTCCTCGTATTTTGTTAAAGTGGAGTAGCCATTCAACACCATAAAGACTGGAATTTCCACAGATGTTAAAGTTGGCTGAGAGATGAGCAGATATGGTATAATCAATTTACAATGCTCTCCACGATAGCTACTCCATCCAGGTCAAATATGCTGTTCTCTCAGTAGTCACTGGTCAAGCACACATAGGGGTGTTTGGAGTGTTTGGAAATGTCTCTACCACAGGTGAAGGTATCCTTGTATAAGCACATATTCCACGTCTATAGCGATCTTGAGTGTTGAGTTCAGATGTAAAGATGTGGAGAAATCGGCGAAGAAGGCAGTTGAATTAAGGCCAATTTCACATGAGAAAAGCACAATAGAGTTGGCTCCCGTAATAATACTTAAACTTCTGAGAGACTGGAACGCAGACTCTCGATGTTAGAAAAGGAGACCTTGTAGTAGGAAGTCTACAATTGAAGTTGTTGTTCTTGATTTGTTTGTTGGAATTTTTCTTGATATTAGCAGGACAGACTTTTGTAGAACATTGAAAAGAAAAAGCCGTAGCAGTTCCCATTACTATGGCATCGAGAGTCCCCAGCAGAAGTTAATGCATGGTCCAGACTCCATTCACTAAATGGTAATGCAACAGTCCCGGTATTTTGAACCTGCTGACAGAACAGTCTCCTAGGGAGTTACCCAAATGTTCGGGTCTCTTTCATATGACAACAAGATCAGAATGAAAAGAAAATGATCCAATCTCTAATTACTGCTCACACAAAACTGACAACAGAGGATGCAGCGTTTTCTTACGTTTTTTCATTTGAAAAGAGAACTGAGGGACAAAAAAGGGGGATGAGAGTTTCTCTGCCTTTTCTATTCACCTTTAGTAAACAAAAAACT
>NC_136500.1:119258201-119265701 GCF_053919585.1 Euprymna scolopes
ATATTTTATATATAGTATTTGTAAATACTAATATTTTTACAAATACTATATATTTTATATATAGTATTTGTAAATACTAATATTTTTATTATACTATATATTTTATATATAGTATTTGTAAATACTAATATTTTTATTATACTATATATTTTATATATAGTATTTGTAAATACTAATATTTTTATTATACTATATATTTTATATATAGTATTTGTAAATACTAATATTTTTACAAATACTATATATTTTATATATAGTATTTGTAAATACTAATATTTTTATTATACTATATATTTTATATATAGTATTTGTAAATACTAATATTTTTATTATACTATATATTTTATATATAGTATTTGTAAATACTAATATTTTTATTATACTATATATTTTATATATAGTATTTGTAAATACTAATATTTTTACAAATACTATATATTTTATATATAGTATTTGTAAATACTAATATTTTTACAAATACTATATATTTTGTATATAGTATTTGTAAATACTAATATTTTTATTATACTATATATTTTATATATAGTATTTGTAAATACTAATATTTTTATTATACTATATGTTTTATATATAGTATTTGTAAATACTAATATTTTTATTATACTATATATTTTATATATAGTATTTGTAAATACTAATATTTTTACAAATACTATATATTTTATATATAGTATTTGTAAATACTAATATTTTTACAAATACTATATATTTTATATATAGTATTTGTAAATACTAATATTTTTATTATACTATATATTTTATATATAGTATTTGTAAATACTAATATTTTTATTATACTATATGTTTTATATATAGTATTTGTAAATACTAATATTTTTATTATACTATATATTTTATATATAGTATTTGTAAATACTAATATTTTTACAAATACTATATATTTTATATATAGTATTTGTAAATACTAATATTTTTACAAATACTATATATTTTATATATAGTATTTGTAAATACTAATATTTTTACAAATACTATATATTTTATATATAGTATTTGTAAATACTAATATTTTTATTATACTATATATTTTATATATAGTATTTGTAAATACTAATATTTTTATTATACTATATGTTTTATATATAGTATTTGTAAATACTAATATTTTTATTATACTATATGTTTTATATATAGTATTTGTAAATACTAATATTTTTATTATACTATATATTTTATATATAGTATTTGTAAATACTAATATTTTTATTATACTATATATTTTATATATAGTATTTGTAAATACTAATATTTTTATTATACTATATGTTTTATATATAGTATTTGTAAATACTAATATTTTTATTACACTATATGTTTTATATATAGTATTTGTAAATACTAATATTTTTACAAACACTATATATTTTATATATAGTATTTGTGAATACTAATATTTTTACAAATACTATATATTTTATATATAGTATTTGTAAATACTAATATTTTTACAAATACTATATATTTTATATATAGTATTTGTAAATACTAATATTTTTACAAATACTATATATTTTATATATAGTATTTGTAAATACTAATATTTTTACAAATACTATATATTTTATACATAGTATTTGTAAATACTAATATTTTTACAAATACTATATATTTTATATATAGTATTTGTAAATACTAATATTTTTACAAATACTATATGTTTTATATATAGTATTTGTAAATACTAATATTTTTACAAATACTATATATTTTATATATAGTATTTGTAAATACTAATATTTTTATTATACTATATGTTTTATATATAGTATTTGTAAATACTAATATTTTTATTATACTATATATTTTATATATAGTATTTGTAAATACTAATATTTTATTATACTATATATTTTATATATAGTATTTGTAAATACTAATATTTTTACAAATACTATATATTTTATATATAGTATTTGTAAATACTAATATTTTTATTATACTATATATTTTATATATAGTATTTGTAAATACTATTATTTTTACAAATACTATATGTTTTATATATAGTATTTGTAAATACTAATATTTTTATTATACTATATATTTTATATATAGTATTTGTAAATACTAATATTTTTATTATACTATATATTTTATATATAGTATTTGTAAATACTAATATTTTTATTATACTATATGTTTTATATATAGTATTTGTAAATACTAATATTTTTATTATACTATATGTTTTATATATAGTATTTGTAAATACTAATATTTTTATTATACTATATGTTTTATATATAGTATTTGTAAATACTAATATTTTTATTATACTATATGTTTTATATATAGTATTTGTAAATACTAATATTTTTACAAATACTATATATTTTATACATAGTATTTGTAAATACTAATATTTTTATTATACTATATATTTTATATATAGTATTTGTAAATACTAATATTTTTACAAATACTATATATTTTATATATAGTATTTGTGAATACTAATATTTTTACAAATACTATATATTTTATATATAGTATTTGTAAATACTAATATTTTTTACAAATACTATATATTTTATACATAGTATTTGTAAATACTATTATTTTTACAAATACTATATATTTTATACATAGTATTTGTAAATACTAATATTTTTACAAATACTATATGTTTTATATATAGTATTTGTAAATACTAATATTTTTATTATACTATATGTTTTATATATAGTATTTGTAAATACTAATATTTTTATTATACTATATATTTTATATATAATATTTGTAAATACTAATATTTTTACAAATACTATATATTTTATATATAGTATTTGTAAATACTAATATTTTATTATACTATATGTTTTATATATAGTATTTGTAAATACTAATATTTTTATTATACTATATGTTTTATATATAGTATTTGTAAATACTAATATTTTTATTATACTATATGTTTTATATATAGTATTTGTAAATACTAATATTTTTATTATACTATATGTTTTATATATAGTATTTGTAAATACTAATATTTTTACAAATACTATATATTTTATACATAGTATTTGTAAATACTAATATTTTTATTATACTATATATTTTATATATAGTATTTGTAAATACTAATATTTTTACAAATACTATATATTTTATATATAGTATTTGTGAATACTAATATTTTTACAAATACTATATATTTTATATATAGTATTTGTAAATACTAATATTTTTACAAATACTATATGTTTTATATATAGTATTTGTAAATACTAATATTTTTACAAATACTATATATTTTATATATATAGTATTTGTAAATAATATTGTCCAGTATAATAAATCGTCCCACAGATTCACTGTAGCCTTCCAAATAAGGTAAAAACTGTTTGTAGGAAAATGTGTTAAGAAAATCATATTCCATTAAAATCCAATAGGGTTTAATCAGCAACATCTGCAAAAAATAAAATTCATTTTTTCTAGTATTTGCATTCACACATTAGTATTCTATTTGCATTCACATGTTAGTATTCTATTTGCATTCACACATTAGTATTCTATTTGCATTCACACATTAGTATTCTATTTGCATTCACATGTCAGTATTCTATTTGCATTCACACAGTATTCTATTTGCATTCACACATTAGTATTCTATTTGCATTCACACATTAGTATTCTATTTGCATTCACACATTAGTATTCTATTTGCATTCACACATTAGTATTCTATTTGCATTCACATGTTAGTATTCTATTTGCATTCACACATTAGTATTCTATTTGCATTCACATGTTAGTATTCTATTTGCATTCACATATTAGTATTCTATTTGCATTCACATGTTAGTATTCTATTTGCATTCACACATTAGTATTCTATTTGCATTCACATGTTAGTATTCTATTTGCATTCACATATTAGTATTCTATTTGCATTCACACATTAGTATTCTATTTGCATTCACACATTAGTATTCTATTTGCATTCACATGTTAGTATTCTATTTGCATTCACACATTAGTATTCTATTTGCATTCACATGTTAGTATTCTATTTGCATTCACACATTAGTATTCTATTTGCATTCACACATTAGTATTCTATTTGCATTCACACATTAGTATTCTATTTGCATTCACATGTCAGTATTCTATTTGCATTCACACAGTATTCTATTTGCATTCACACATTAGTATTCTATTTGCATTCACACATTAGTATTCTATTTGCATTCACACATTAGTATTCTATTTGCATTCACATGTTAGTATTCTATTTGCATTCACACATTAGTATTCTATTTGCATTCACATGTTAGTATTCTATTTGCATTCACATATTAGTATTCTATTTGCATTCACATGTTAGTATTCTATTTGCATTCACACATTAGTATTCTATTTGCATTCACATGTTAGTATTCTATTTGCATTCACATATTAGTATTCTATTTGCATTCACACATTAGTATTCTATTTGCATTCACACATTAGTATTCTATTTGCATTCACATGTAAGTATTCTATTTGCATTCACACATTAGTATTCTATTTGCATTCACATGTTAGTATTCTATTTGCATTCACACATTAGTATTCTATTTGCATTCACACATTAGTATTCTCTTTGCATTCACACATTAGTATTCTATTGGCATTCACATATTAGTATTCTATTTGCATTCACATATTAGTATTCTATTTGCATTCACACATTAGTATTCTATTTGCATTCACATATTAGTATTCTATTTGCATTCACATGTTAGTATTCTATTTGCATTCACACATTAGTATTCTATTTGCATTCACATGTTAGTATTCTATTTGCATTCACACATTAGTATTCTATTTGCATTCACACATTAGTATTCTATTTGCATTCACATATTAGTATTCTATTTGCATTCACACATTAGTATTCTATTTGCATTCACACATTAGTATATTATTTGCATTCACACATTAGTATTCTATTTGGATTCACACATTAGTATTCTATTTGCATTCACACATTAGTATTCTATTTGCATTCACATATTAGTATTTGTTTATTGTTGCTAATATTTCTCTGGATGAATTTTATTTAAAATATACATTTTTCTAACTTTACACAGAAAAACTCGATACAAGTATTGATTAGAGTATGATCTAGTTTGTGTGTTTATTTTTATTTTGGTAAGAAAATTAACATATAACACATGGAAATTTGTAATGAATTAAAAAAAAACATTATTATATGTACATGTATCTTAATATTACAATGATAGTAAATTACAAAAATCCATAGAAAATTTTAAGCACATACATATAATTCATATATGAGTATTTAAAATATTTTAAAAAATGATATTTTCTTAATGTAATTGTTTTGTGCCCCAAAAGATACTAATTTCATTGAACATGTCTCATTGAAATTTTATGTATTTTAATTTTTTATTTATTTATACTTATTTTGTTTTTTTCTTATATATTTGTCAATCCTATTATTCTATCTAAGGTTTGTTTGAGGAAATATATCCATTCATCCTCTAATCCATCTGAATATAAAAATAATTTGTAACTACAAACTTATAAGAGTGTAAATGTTTAACCTGTCTTTACATATCGTTATGAACAAATTTTTGTGTACTAATTATCAAGTACGTTAGCAAATAACTTGAGAATATTACTTCTTGAAAATAGTTTTCTCAACACTGCTAGAAAATTAATATTTACTTTGAGCATCCTAGACCTCTTCAAACTCATATTTGAATATGTGATGGATGTTATTGCCACATATACCATAAGTATATTCGTCTTAGACAAGGTTAAAAAAATGTTTGAAATCTAATAAGTTACGCCCCTTATACCTAAGCTCCACTCTCTATCTTATCATCACAATGTTGAATCTATATTTTTTTAAGTTATTATATGGAACGTGTTATAAAAAATATATAGTAATTGTACCCTCTTTACGCAATACCTCTACTGATTCCGACAAGCAGCAAAATCTCACCCCATCCCTGTTTATATGTCTATGTCCCAGAAAGTCTTTTACTTTTATAGTTGTCACGCTCGGTCTGCTAGATGTTGAAATCCCTCCTTGTTTTCTGCTTCCCTAACTGTACAGCAATGCAGTAATTTAAATGTAATGTGTACATACATCGAGTTACTCATTTTTAGTAAATCCCAAATATTAGTCCCTTACATCCATGTCGTAATATACCATATTTGGGATTTAAAAAAAAGAGTAAATAAAACGTCATGAATTTTTTATCTTCAAATATATGTTCACCCCTAATTCATATGAACGTAAACATATTTTTTAATTACAGGCGTGTAACTTATCAGTGTGTTGAATATCTGAGCTTTAAATATTATTAAGAGTAAAAATTTAAATTACTATAGATAAGTAATATATCTTAAATCTAACTGATATGTAATCTATCCCTTGTTACACCGACATGTTTAAAATTGTGATTTTGCTGTGTAGGTTGGTTAGTACAAAATGAGTTCAAAGGTTAAGATTGACATTTGTTAAACTCTGTATCTAGGGCCAATGATAGCACGTTAAATAGGTCATGCCGGTTGTCTGAAAGAGAACGCGGGAAGAATGAAAGGAATAGCGTGAAAGAAAGAGAGAAAGATATCTCGTTCTGCATGCGAGTCAGTCTGGTTAAAGATTTTGGGCGAAACAGACACGTCGAGATTTGTGCAAAAAAAAAAAAAAAATGAGTTAAATCGGCCAACAAAAGAAAGATGTTAAACAGCCAAGATCTAGAAGAATAAGCCAAGCATTCACTAAATAAAAGAAGCCCCCGACTTGCTTTTTATGTAGGCAGTTTCCTTTCACAGCCACAAGCGACATAAAAAAGTTATGGTGAACTTTATCGCATGTATAGTGACACAAAATGAATGTTCAGCAAGTACATACATAGATACAGACAAGGAGACACACAACAGAAAAAAAAATCCCCCTCATACATTACATAACCAGTATTATTGAATAATATTTATATATTTTTGGTTAAAAATAGTAGCCTCTTACGTCCGAGTTGCAGTGTGACTTGTTTGGGGTCAGAAAAACGGTAAAACACTAGGTTTTCAATTAGGAGCTTAATTAACTGTTAACGCGCCGACATTGACTGTGCATTTCTTCCTGGAAACTACTTGTTCCATGGTATGTTAAGCAATAAGCATTAATAGTATTTTCTGTTAAATTGTGTTCATTCTACGTTGCCCCCCCATGTGGCCATAAAGTGGGTGCTTATTATACGCTAAATTATTATAGAAAAGTGCCCCCCTTTTTGACCACTAACATTTCTTAATAACTTGGAAACTACTCGTTTGCCCTAATTTTAAAGACTATTTCCGTTTTCAGCGTCCCCGAAATCCTTTACAAGTGGAAATTTGGAAGGAATTTTCGAGGGTGGAGTAATTCTCCATATTTACCCTATACGAACATTTAATGTAATATACTATATTATATATATATATATATATATATATATATAT
>NC_136500.1:119270701-119273201 GCF_053919585.1 Euprymna scolopes
AGAAAAATGCGATTTTTTTATGAAAAAAATTAAATATCTAGGTCAAATAATCGACAAAGAGGGTCGAAGACCGGATCCACAAAGGACTGAAGCAATTGAAAAGATGCCTGCTCCAGATTCAGTGACAAAATTAAAATCGTTTTTGGGATTAGTTCAATACTATGCAATTTACATCCCTAACATACATAATTTAAGAGCTCCTCTTAACGAGTTACTGAAAAAGGGTGTTAAATGGAACTGGAATAAGGAATGTGAATCTGCTTTCCAAAATATCAAAAGATGTCTACTGTCAGACTTAGCATTGGCACATTTCAATCCAGAAAAGGAACTAATACTAGCAACGGACGCCAGTGATTACGGTGTTGGCGCTGTATTACTTCACAAGTATGAGGATGGTAGGACAAAAGCTATCGCCCATGCTTCAAGAACGTTGGTTGCAGCGGAGAAAAATTACAGCCAAATTGAAAAAGAGGCGCTGTCGATAATATTTGGAATTACAAAGTACAATCGATTTCTCCATGGACGATCTTTTATTTTGCAAACCGACCATAAACCCCTACTTACCATATTTGGATCAAAGAAAGGCATTCCCACACATACTGCGAATCGATTACAGCGATGGGCTGTAACCCTCTTAAACTATCAGTTTAAGATGGAACATGTATCCTCAAAAAAGTTAGGACACGCAGATGCATTATCACGGTTGATCCCTAAAAGAAGCGAAAGTTTCGAAGAAACGGTAATTGCTGCGCTTAAAGACGAAAGTGAATGTACAAGTTCAATGTGTAATATGATACGTGAACTTCCGGTAACTTTCGAAAAAATAAAAAAAGAGGAAGTAAATGACATTTTCATTAAGAAAATGAAAAATCAATTGGGATGGAAAAAAAAAAATAAAAAGGTAGATCAAACAACGCCTTTTTCCATCTGTGAAGATGTGCTCATGTATGGTGAGAGGATCGTAATTCCACTAACGTTACAGAGGAAAATTCTGAAGGAATTTCATACGGGTCATCCGGGCATTTCGAGAATGAAATCCCTTATGAGAGGATATGTGTACTGGCCTGGTATGGACAAGGAAGTTGAAAAATGTGTCAAGACATGCAGAGGATGTTAATTAGCAGCTCGAGATCCTCCAGTAAAAACGACGCCATGGCCAAAGACGGACCTACCCTGGTCACGTCTGCATATTGATTATGCGGGACCTATAAATGGTTATTTTTACTTGATTATTGTAGATTCTTTTTCAAAATGGCCAGAAATATTTAAGTTTAGACATCCAACAGCAAAAAACACTGTGAGTGCGCTTAATGAAATTTTTAGCCGTTTTGGAGTGCCAAAAACCTTAGTGAGCGATAATGGAACAGCATTTACTGCTCATGAATTCAAAGAATTCTGTGACTCACTAAATATTCTACATATGACAACACCTGTGTACCATCCACGATCGAATGGGTTGGCCGAAAAATTTGTAGATACGTTTAAAAGGGCACTTAAGAAAAATCTTACTACGGACACAGACGAACAATGTATTCAAACATTTTTAGCAATTTACAGGGTGACACCAAATCCTAATAATAATGTCAATTCTTCCCCGGCTGAGCTAATGTTTGCAAGAAAGATAAGATCTGTCTTCGATAGGCTGCTACCAGAGAAAAAGAAAGTTTTCAAAAAAGAAAACCTTAATACCAAGTGCTTCTCCCCAGGTGAAAATGTATATTTCAAAAATTTTCAAAATGGACGAAATCAGTGGGTTGAAGGTATTATCAAAAAAAGGATTGGGAGCATGGTCTATACCATCCAAGGATTAAGTTTTGTCTGCAAAAGACACAGAAATCAGATACGTCCCAGACTGTCTCCAAATGTGGAAGAGACACCAATGGAAACATTGTGCGATATTTTTGATATACCAAAACCAGCGTGTGTACCGCAAACAATGAATATTTCGCCTGAACCGACCATACGGGCTGGACAGAAACCTTTACCCCGGGTAACGCTGACCAGAAGGAAAAGCGCAAGAAAGAGAAAAGTTACCAGGAGATTAAGCCCTGACCCTAAAAGGAAGAGGTATTTAAGCTAAAATCAGGAAGATTTCAGCTTCAGGGGGAGGTGTTGTGAAGGAACATAACTGGCTATACACCGGTTACAAACTGTATATATATATTGGACTGTTTGGCAGACAGCGGCAGACAAGCAGTCGCAGTAAGACGGATAGTCTTACGTGTTGATTATCAGACTTTCTTCCCCATACTTGTTACTATGTACTTCTATTTACCTTAGGCGAGCAGCCTTACGTTTCTGTATTATAAATAAACCCCATTACACATACCACTCGGTGTAACTCACGTTTGTCTTTATTTCCTAAGTATTTAGGAATATAACAATATGATATATATATTATATATATATATTGTATATATATTATATATATATGTTATATATATGATATATATATATTATGTATATATTATATATATATATTATATATATATATTATATA
>NC_136500.1:119278201-119280701 GCF_053919585.1 Euprymna scolopes
TATATATATATTATATATATATATTATATATATTATATATATTATATCTATATATATTATATATATATATATTATATATATATATTATATATATATTATCTATATATATATTATATATATTATATATATATATTAAATATATATATTATATATATATATTATATATATATTATATCATATATATATTATATATATATTATATATATATATTATATATATATTATATATATATATATTATAGATATATATTATATATATTATATATATTATATATATATTTTATACATATGTAATATATATATTATATATATATATTATATATATATTATATACATATTATATATATATATATTTTATACATATGTAATATATATATTATATATATATTATATATATATTATATATATTATATATTATATTATATATTATATATACATTATATATATTATATATATATATTATATATATATTATATGTGTATTATATTTATTATATATATATATTGTATATATATTATATGTATATTATTTTGATTATATATATATTATATATATCTATTATATCTATTATATATACATATATAATAGCTATAATATATATATATTATATATATATTATATATATATTATATCTATTATATATATTATATATATATATTATATCTATTATATATATATTATATATATATACTACATCTATTATATATATATTATATATATATATATTATATCTATTATATATATATTATATATATATTATATCTATTATATATATATTATATATATATATTATATCTATTATATATATATTATATATATATTATATCTATTATATATATATTATATATATATTATATCTATTATATATATTATATATATATATTATATCTATTATATATATATTATATATATATATTATATCTATTATATATATATTATATATATATTATATCTATTATATATATATTTTATATATTATATCTATTATATATATATTATATATATATATTATATCTATTATATATATATTATATATATATTATATCTATTATATATATATATTATATATATTATATCTATATATATATTATATATATTATATCTATATATATATATTATATATTATATCTATATATATATATATATTATATATATTATATATATATTATATATATTATATATATATATTATATATATATTATATATATATATTATATATTGTATATATATTATATATATATATTATATACATAATATGTATATTATATATATATATATTATATATAATATGTATATTATATATATCATATATATATTATATATATATTATATATATATTATATATATTATATATATATGTATATATATATTATATATATGTATATATATTATATATATATTATATATATGTATATATATTACATATATATATTATATATATATATATTATATATATATGTATATATATTATATATATATTATATATATATGTATATATATTATATATATTATATATATATATATTATATATATAGTTATATATATTACATATATATATTATATATATATATTATATATATTACATATATATATTATATACCATCTGTGCTTCAGATGCGGCACTTCCATTTCTTGTTCTCTTTCAGTAGAGTAGAAATCCTTCACGACTGAGACAATTTTTATTTTTGTACCTTTTCTCCACACTAAAAAACGACCCTGGTGTCTAACTCTGTCCCGTGGGGAGGCATTGTAAATAGGTACTTATGTTTTTAATTTAGTGACGAATGTGTTATAATGTGTAATCGTTTGAAAAATAAACATATATGAGGTGTCTTCAATTCCCAGGCGTTATATGTATGACATGACATGGAATTCTATTCGTCTTTAAAGTACTCTCTTCAGACTGCAATGCACTATTTGGGCAATTCCAATTTTCAGAAAACATATTCTGTGAGCGTGTCAGTGATCCTTTTTACAGGATTACTTATCTTCCCAATTTTCTCATAGCGACTGACTCTAAGGCTTTCCTTGCGCTTAAAAATTAACAAAACTCCAAGTGAGCAAGGGCCGTAATATATCGAAGTTAAGGAATGCCCATCTTCGTCGAATATTCTGATCTTTTCTCAGCAACTTCTGGACAAACTTCGCGCAAATCTTCTGCATGTTCAGTTCCTCGCGAATTATTTTGTACATTTTTAACACGCATGAAATCGTACACTTACAATCTCTATAGTTTTACACCTGTTCTGATTCATTAAATTTCATACGTGTTTGTGGCAGTTTTCCAAGTTTCAACGGAAGTTTATTGCATGTCGGACTCATGGATTGTCATATCTTCCAGATTGCATTTTTGGAATTGACTAGCTAGGATTAAGTAGGGCGTATTCCAATACCTGTTACAGCTGTTGATTCGAACCTGAACTCATAAAAATTGGTCGGCCATCTTAGAAAACGTATACATATTACACACTGAATTTTCGTGCCTACCACAATTTTTAATG
>NC_136500.1:119285701-119433201 GCF_053919585.1 Euprymna scolopes
TAATCTTTTTCGTTTTTATTTTTTGAGTTGTTCACTATTTCTGGAAAAAACAACAACAACAAAAAAAACAATCATTGGAAAACACTTTTTTTTAAATATTTTTGCGATGCAATATGAATAAAACTAACTATTGTTTGAGTAAATTAAGAAAACTAATAAAATTTAATGGATAAATATTTATTTATCTAATGGACAAAATCGTTTGAATGCCCTCTTCTCTCATATCCAATTCATCTGAGTTTATCGTTGATATTATATTTTCCGGAAGTAGTGAAAAAGCACTAGATTTTGAACAGTTTAAAACAGTAATTTGGATTTCAGTTAACTGTTTTGTTCTCTGAATCATATTAAAATATACTGTTGTTGGTTAAAAAAATATTGTCGGTTTTGATCTTAAACCATGTTTAATTTATCATAGTGTTTGAGGATAGACAACTCTAGTCCATAAACACATTAATCTTATGGCGGTGACAAGCGCACATTTCAACTAACACCGGTGATTCGACCTTGACATTGGCACAAGCACATGGCGTCGGTTGTTTGTAAACACGTCAAATAGCAAACATGTTCGAATATTCGCCAGCAATTTTTTTTTAAATATATTTACAAAACTATTGAAGATTTAAAAGAAAAAAAATATATATTTATAAAACTTTTTTTTTTAAGTAACAAATCGAACGTATCTAAATAAAAGATATTTAAATAAATGGGTGTCTTCTGTTTCGGATTTTTGCGACCAAATTTTTAAATCTCGATTTTTTATACTTGTGATTTTATTATGCATAAAAATTGCCCCGGCCTAGAAGGATTTCTCCTTCACTGAGCACCGACATACATCGCACTTTAAATAAATATTGAATTGTATTATAATAATAAATAAATAAATAAATAAAAATGAACCTTTTTTGTAATAAGTTTTATTCAAACAGTTTTTTTATTTGAACTTAATAGACTGTTTTTTTTTTTGTTTTTGTTTTGTTTTGTATTTATTAACTGTTTTATTCTGTTTTATCAAACAAAAATAGAGCTTTTATAATGAAATATATATTATGGACTGTTTTTCAAACATCGAAATTTTAAAATTAAAGTTTTATTTTAAAAAAAAAAAAGACGAGATGTTTTTTTCTTTTCGAGATATTTTTTTTCACCATTTATCATTTTGAAATTTTATTCAACAATGAAATGATAAAAACTTTTCGTTAAATATATTTTTAAAAAATTATTATAAAATATCTATAAAGTCTATTTTTTATGCCTGTAAAAGTTTGTTGGAAGTTCAAATAAAGTTTATAATTTAATTGAGAAAAAAAAACTCCTCGTCTTTTTTTTTTTGTTTTTTTAAATAAAACTAACTTTAATTTGAAAATTTCGATGTTTGAAAAGCAGTCCATAATATATATGTCATTATAAAAGTTCTATTTTTGTTTGATAAAAAGAATAAAACAGTTATTCAAAAGTTCTGTAAATATATTAAAAACGCACCCAGAAAGACACCCATTTATTTAAATATATTTTATTTAAAAAATATTGCTCGCGAATATTCGTCAAAATTTAATATTTAAAAATATTATTTTAAAAATGTATTAATTGTCGCTGAAGTTAATGTTTTAAAGAATAATTAAATAAATATTGAATTGTCTTAAAAACGCACACAGAAGTCCCCCTCCCAAATGTTTTGTAAATATATATTTTTCTTTTAAATCTTCAAAAGTTTTGTAAGTATATTAAAAAAAAATTGTTAGCAAATATTCGAGCAGGTTTGCTATTTGACGTGTTTAAAAACAACTGACGCCATGTGCTTGCGCCAATGTCAAGGTCGAATCACCGGTGTTAGTTGAAATATGCGCTTGTCACCGCCAGGAGGCGTCGTCTGTTACAGGGTATCTATTCTTTACTTGATGTTTTATAATAAGAAGTTAATTGTTTATTCTTTCATAAAAATAATCGCTGACAATGAGTTCTACCACAGAAACTTGTGACATGTACTTTCTTACAATTTATGGGTTCATGTTACAGGAAGAAAAGAGTAGAAATTTCCTCCGACAACATGGTGTGTTACCAAAAAGTGTAACACGCCCTAAATGTACGCAACCATGTTTGTATAGGGAGGATAAATGTTTATGGCGATGCACCAATTATTGTATAGAGCCATACAGAAAAAAAAAGAAAATACTGCGGCTTCAGTATAAGCGATGCGAAAGGAACTTTTCTGGACCAAACACGCATGAAGTGCTTGAAAATTATTCTTTTTGTTAACCCTTTTTTGAGTAACCTGTGGGATCACAAAACTGTCATGGAAAATCTTGACATCTCTAGCTTTTCCGCTGTTGACTTGAGATATTTCTGCTCTGAAGTTTGCGATAATTGGCTGCAAAATCAAGACCCAATAGGAGGCCAAGATATTGAAGTTGAAATTGATGAAACGTTAATCGTGAGACGCAAATACAACCGAGGTAGAACCCTTAGTCAAATTTGGCTTTTGGCCCCCCCCCAAAAAAAGCAGTTCAATTTCATAAAAATCTAATGTTGCTTTAATTCCAACATTTTTTAATTGAATTTATAATTTCAATATTTCATTTAAAGTATTTATTTATTCGAAAAATAAATAAATAAATAAAAACACAAAAAAAGTTATTTTTTATATAAATTCAATGTTGTTTTAACTCAAAAATTGTTCTTATTTGCCGCTTGAATCCTTTTATTTATTTATTTATCTTTCTTTTATTTTTATTTTCTTGCGAAACTTAAATATTATTTAGTAACACATACTTAACAGGGAAAGGGGGTATTCTCAGTTTCAGAAAAGTAGAACTTCATAACGAGAAAAAGGACCGCCTTAAAAGTCATTAAATTTGTTTTCCAAAAACTTTTTAGTTTTTTTTTTTTTGGGGGGGGGGGGCTATTCCTTTCCGAAAAAGTGGATTTTCCTGCTAAGTGATAGGGGGAGGGGCAATCCCAGAACAGTGTTTCCGATAGGTGGCAGTCTCAGTAGATTTGTTTATGGTGTGCACGCGCATAACAAAGATGGCATCCAAAGAACACAATGCATAATACAACTTTTTATATCTCGAGAACTACTTATTTCTGCAAAATTTCAATGTGATTTTCGTATTCAGCATAGTTCAAAATTTATAAAAGTCGTCATTTAAAAGAAAATTGTGGAGGTTGACCTAATCTGAAAAAATATCAACATTTCAAATAAAATTTGATGTGAAATATTAGGTTAGTGCAAAAATAATGTTTTTGACGTTCATTTGAACGCCAAAAAATGCTATTATTTTTGCAACAACATAATAGAAAAACAAATTAAAAAAGATTATGCACCGCCAAAAATGTCAAGTTGTTGTTTTTTTTTAAACGAAATTACATTAATTAAAATCCATTATTTCTGAGTAACATTTTTCCCCCAGAAAGATAAAACCCTGAATTTTATCATATAGAAAGCAGAATAATGTAAAACATTTTCTACTATTTTTAATTAAATTTTAAATATTAAATTTTCCCGAAAAGTTAACAATTGGCGTTTTTTGTTTTGCACAAAAAACGTATATAAATAGTTAAAAAAAAAAAAAAGAAAAAAAACAGAAGGTTTTTGAAAGAATTAATTTGTTTATTTCTTGTCTAATTAAGATTTAGGGTGATTTTCTATGAGAATATGCAAAAATATTATAATATAAGTACCTGGATTTCAAATAATTCCACTTATTCATATAGGCAACCAGTTACTTCGAGTCGATTTGATTACTGTTTACATTTGTATTCGATAAAAAGCAAACTAGGGAAGACCAAAAAGCCAAAAAAAACTTATTTTTCAGTGACGAAAATTTCAATGTATTATTAACGCTGGGGTTGACCAGTACCAGATGGGTGACCATTTGTATGAGTTTGGTTTTTAATGTGTATGTGTGTGGGGGGCCTGGCTCTCCAAAATTGGTAGGGGGGCAATTTAAAGCAGAATAAAAAATGATATTTCAGCACGTTTGGTCCACCGTAGTCGAAAGGCGGCAAACGTTTCCAAACTTGATCGAAAAAATAATGATATTTTTAACACAAAGGGCACAATATTTATCGATTTTTTTTGTATCGATTCTTCAAAGCATGCCCTGTTTAATAATGGTCATGCATTATTCGGCTCGCTAAAAAGAAATTGTTAATTTATTTATCAAAGATTTTAAAATGGCTTTTTTCGTATAAATATTAAAAAAAGATTTTTTTTGTTTTGCATAACTTAAATTAATTATTTTACTTAATATATTCACCGAATTTCACACTTCAAAACTCAAAAGCGGGATAATTAAACACAATCGAAGTTCTGATATTCAGACATCAAAATAAGGTATGCAAACAATTTTTTTTTTTAATCTATAATCCCGTCCCTTACAAAAACATAATATGTTGTGTTCAGTTTCAGATGATTATTTTAAGCATATTTGGAACCTCCTCAAAACAAGGGGGGTTGTAAGCAAATATATATATATATATATTAGGCACCGCCAAAACTGGGGGGGGGGGGCAGGTAAGTACTTTTTGACAGACCGTCTTTTTAAAAATCTACCAAAAATCAGGTAATTATCCGATCAATACGAAATTTTCAGCGATTATTAAGAGAAGAATGAATTTTTTAACAGTGTACATATTTTTTATAAATGATATTTTTATATATATATATTTCTTTACTTACAAAACCCCCCTTGTTTTGAGCTGGTACAATTATGCTTAAAATAATCATCTGAAACTGAACACAACATATTGTGTTGTTGTAAGGGACAAAAATATAGATTAAAAAAAAAATTGTTTGCATACCTTATTTTGACGTCTGAATATCAGAACTTCGATTGTGTTTAATTATCCCGCTTTTGAGTTTTGAAATGTGAAATTCGGTGAATATGTTAAGTAAAATAATTAAAGTTAAGCAAAACAAAAAAAAAATGTTTTTAAATATTTATACGAAAAAAGCCATTTTAAAATCTTTGGTAAATAAATTAACAATTTTTTTTTTAGCGAGCCGAATAATGCATGACCATTATTAAACAGGGCATGCTTTGAAGAATCGATACAAAAAAAATGGATAAATATTGTGCCCTTTGTGTTAAAAATAGCATTATTTTTTCGATCAAGTTTGAAAACATTTTCCGCCTTTCGACTACGGTGGACCAAACGCGCTGAAATATTTTTTTTTTATTCTGCTTTAAATTGCCCCTCCCCCATTTTGGGGAGCCTGACCCCCACACACATACACATTAAAAACCAAACTCATACAAATGGTCACCCATCTGGTACTGGCCAGCCTCAGCGTTAATAATACATTGAAATTTTCGTTACTGAAAAATAAGTTTTTTTGGCCTGTTTGCTTTTTATCGAATACAAACGTAAACAGTGTCGATCTAGACTCTAGATCGATGCGAAGTAACTGGTTGCCTATATGAATAAGTGGAATTATTTGAAATCCAGGTACTTATATTATAATATTTTTGCATATTCTCATAGAAAATCATCCTAAATCTTAATTAGACAACAAATAAATAAATTAATTATTTCAAAAACCTTTTTAAAAAAATATGTATGTACGTTTTTTGTGCAAGACAAAAAATGTCAATTGTTAACTTTTTGGGAAAATTTAACATTTAAAATTTAATTAAAAATAGTAGAAAAAGTTTTACATTATTCTGTTTTCTATATGATAAAATTCAGGGTTGTATCTTTCTGGAAAAAAAAAGTTACTCAGAAATAATGGATTTTAATTAATGTAATTTCGTTTTAAAAAACAACAACAACTTGATTTTTCGGCCATTTTTGGCGGTGCCTACTGCCTAATATATATAAATATTGTTTATGAAAAAATAAGTACACTGTTATAAAGTTCATTCTTCTCTTAATAATCGCTGAACATTTCGTATTGATTGGATAATTACCTGATTTTTGGTAGATTTTTAAAAGACGGTCCGTCAAAAAGTACTTACCTGCCCCCCCCCAGTTTTGACGGTGCCTAAAAAAGATAAAAGTAAAACAAATATGTTTAAATTCCCTGCAGAAACTTGAAATATAATAATATATATTTTAGCAAGTCTTTTTCGCTTTTCCTTTCGAAATAATTAAGTCTAAATCGTAATGTTTTCAAATTAAATAATAAACAAACATTAATTTTCAATATCAATAACGAGCGTGTTTTGCGTCGGTGAAATCTAAAATGTTTCTACCAAAAAAAAGTTCCTGAAATGAATAAGCGAACTTTGGTCGTTATTATTTAAAAAAAAAAAAATGATTTTGCCTTTACAGTTAATATTTATTTTATTACATAATTATCCTCCCTTATTTTATTTAAAAATGTAGTTTAAAACATTCTAAA
The DNA here is from genome assembly GCF_053919585.1 of Euprymna scolopes. Classification (NCBI taxonomy): domain Eukaryota; kingdom Metazoa; phylum Mollusca; class Cephalopoda; order Sepiida; family Sepiolidae; genus Euprymna; species Euprymna scolopes. The sequence goes on from NC_136500.1 coordinate 119,292,048, forward strand.
TAATGATTCCATTTTCTTAACAGTAAGGATTATTTTGATGACGGGACATTCTTGACAATTCACCGAAAAACTTTAAATCGCTTCAATTTTTCAACTTTTAAAGTAATTTCTTCAAGCAAAGATAAAGATTTTGAGAAAAATATTTCGTGTAGGTCTTTTCTATGTCAAACCCCAACTATCATCACCATCGCCTCGCCTCACCCACCGGGGTTCCAAAATCGACTACAACAGTAGAGCGGCCACCCGTTTTATCTACTCCTACTCTCAATCAACGAGATGCACGCGTGACTGGAATGTCTATTTAACTTGTAAGGAATGACACTCAGGTTCTTTGATTAACGGACCACCGGCCGTGTTGGTCACAGCTACCAGCACCCCTCACTTCCTCACCCTCGGCATTTCAACCGATTCAAAATTCTCACAAGGAAGTTGATAGTGACGAACTCTAGCTGAACTTTTGCTTATTGTATTTGGTTATTTTGTTTTGCTGTTTACCAGCCCATTTAATAGCAAAACATTATTTTACAATAATTATTTTTTATAATATCGTTTCATTAATATAATTTCTAATTACCTTTATTTGTTTGTCATTTTATTTATAAAATTATGCTGAAGTGATTCAATAAAAAAGATCTAAACTGCTAAAAATCATTTTTTTTTAATTATTGTATTTAATAAACATTATTTGATAAACATTTTTAATAAACATTTAATAATAAAAAAATGTTTTCTAATATTGTCATTTCAATATTTCATTGTATTTATAAAATGACGCCAAATTTCACTATTCAATCAAGTGGCATTCTGATTACCGGTGTAACACGACTTATGTCCCATTTTTTCTTTATATTTTAGTTTCCTTTGCAAGAGGGCAAACGTACTGATAGCAATAGTTTTACCATCAAATGAGTTGAAAAGTATTTTTTTTTAATTTTATGAAAAGTATTTGTTGTTTCATGAGGTGAAAATTCTTTATGAAAAATATTTCTTGTCATTTAAAACATCCGCCATGTATTCATGTGCCTTGTGAAACATCAAGTGACTATGCGCGTGCGTATGGACGTTACACTTCAGTAAGAAACCGATCCGATCGCGTGTAGCGTAAATGAAGGCAGTGAACAAAATACTCCCAAAGGTCTAGGGGTTCATACTATGCAAACGGTAAATTTGCGACGGGCTTGATTATCAGATTCGTTGTCAGCGACCTCGAATAGCATAGAAAACCAAATTAAAGTGGTTTGGTGTTCTGTTGTAGCGTAAGGTAATTGTTGTGTCTTCAGACCGGATTCTTTTTAACAAAAGGACACATACTTAACGTACACCGGTTCCCCGAGCCTCTTTCTCATTTTCTTTACCTCTACAAGTTTTTTTATAAGTTTTTTTTTTTTTTTTTTTTTTAATTTCTTTCCTTCTTCCCCTTTCCTTAAAGAAGAACACAACCATTTAGGCATTCCAAATAATAATAATAATAATAATAATAATAATAATAATAATAATAATAATAATAATAAAAATCTTCTAAGTGCCCTCGTACCACATGACACTTTTCGAGAACTCGCGTCCTCACGCGATATCGGCATAGTCTCGTTTTCAATTATGTCTTTTCTTTCTACAGTGGACTTTACCACGAAACACACGGCCTTTCTCGACTCCATCGAACTGGGCGGCCCCGAGCCATTAGGTACGTTAAGAGTATACCATTATTTCCTGTTTTGTGTTCTTTACCGACTTGTTTTCTTATCACTTCAATGAAAAAACATGACACCATATTCATATTTAATTTAATTCAGTGTTTCATTTCTACTGACAATTTTGAGAAATTCTAACTAGCGAAGTTGTGCAACAATCACCCCATGCGTAATTTCTATACTGATAGTTTTTTTTTTTTTTTTTTTTTTTTTTTTTTTAATTTTTCCACTAGATTATTATTGATTGGACACGAATTAACCAGATTATGAACAAAAAAATATCATTTCGACATTTGTCGTGAATAATACAAAGCTTAACTGGGTGTAGCTGCCAGAAATGAGAATGCTCTGCCAACATTCAAGAAGAACAATAGCCTTGTGGTTATTTATACTAATAGAGTAAGGTAATTGTTATAAAAACTTTCCTCCTTTGTGAAGTCCTTTATTGTATGTTGTGGTTACAAGACGAAGAAGATTATATTTTTTTCGCAACTTCACTTCAGGTTAGCTACTCTCAGTAATATGATTTTTTTTTCAACACATATGAAAGGGGTGCTCACTTTTTAGGTACAATGTTCTGTTAAATCGGTCACTCATTTTGTAACCAATAAAAACGCGGGTATATCCAAGCCATAGAATGTAAAAATGAAATGAGCCTACCGCATTTGTACGTCAGAAATATTTATGTTGATTCTCAAAGAAAGAAGAAAAAAAAAAATAGAATGAACATGACTTTTTAATTTTTTGTTTTTATGGAAATTCGAATTTTAATGTTTTTTTTTTGTTTTTTTTTAACTTGTTTAGTTTTTGGTTAATGAAAAGTTAGTTTCTGTTTATTTTTTAAATAATTTATTTGTTATCAAAGGTGGGTTTGTGAGTGTTTCTTTACAATAATTTATGTTTTCATGAAAGGCATTTTTTTTTTGGTACTCATGCAGAGAGTGATCCATGCTGAAATAATAAGGTTATTATTTTAAAAGCTATTCTTAACATGGGGAGGTTAGCGTGTTTTGTACATATTCTGTACTTTAACCTTACAATTGAACAAAAAAAAACATGTCATAAATAAAAAAAAAACATATCATAAAACTTTAATTAAACTTCGAAATACAATTTAAAAAATAGCGCGGATCACTCTCTGCATTACCACCTTTTTATTTAAAAATTTTTTTTTAAGTATTATAAATTTCACTAACATGCTGGAGAAATGTTTCATAATTTTCCATCGTATGCCTCCCGATACATTGCTTCGTCAACATGGGACCATTTCATATCTCCTGAAGACACTTCCGTGTTTAGAAAAAAAAAATGGGTGACCGATTTATCAGAACGTTGTAACTAAAAAGTGAGCATCCCTTTCAAATGTCGAAATAATGATTTTGTTCATCACCTGGTTAAATAGTGTCCAATCAATAATAATCCAGTGAAAAAATTTCCAAAAACCTATCAGTATAGAAATTACGCATGGGAGTGATGGTTGTACAACTCCGCCTTCTAACTTATTCTCTCTTCCTTCATCTGCACAGAACTTATGTTTTTCTCAGATTTTTTAAAATTCAATTTTATTTTGTTGGCGCTTGTGTAGTTTACGCGCCATGCTAAAATAACAACCTTTGGAGAACTTTTCCTAACAAGAAAAAGAGACATAACTGTTCTGTACTTTCAACTAACAATTTAACAAAAGAGAAAAAAAAACACTTTCTAACTGTTCCGTACTTTCACCTAACAGTTTGATCGAAGAGGAGAAAAGATACCCTAGATTTGATTTAATTCGAAAATCCTATCCAAAATATAGCATTTATTTTCACTTATTTTCTTTTTATTTAATTACGTTTTCTCCCTTTAATTCCTCTTTCTATTTCAGATTTTTTTTTTTACCTAATTAATAAAGCGTTTTCAACGTAACAGTTGTTTTCGTTGTGTTAAATTTGAGATATTTTTCTGTCTGCCTAACGTACGCTTTCTGAAGTTTGACTGTTGGAAAGTATTGTACTTGAAAGCAACATTTCTGAGGAATAATTGCCACGAGGCAGAACAGTAATATTTACCCTTTTATTTTAAAGCATTTATTATTTTGAAAAAATTAGTGATTTTTTTTTTTTACATGGTAGTCACCACTTATCAAGATCCGGAAGCCACTTGGGGATAAGGGTTATTGTGTGTACTGTAGTCAATGGGATAATATCGTAGGAATCATTAGTAATAGAGATTTGGTACTAGTGCACTTATTTATAAATAAATCATATGCTGAAATCATAACGTTATTATTTAAAATGCCATTCTTAACATGGGGAGGGGAAGGTGTTTTGTACCTATTCTATACTATAACCTTACAATTGATTAAAAAACATATAAAAAAACTTAAATTAAACTTGGAAATACGATTTAAAAAATAGCGTGGATCAGTAAGTGCACTAGCACCAAAGATTTGATAATGTCTTACTTTAGGGGGCGGTTTATCAGGAATTTGTTCATGTTGGACTTGAAGACATCCAAGTTGTAGTCAGGAGGGAAACAGGAAAACGGAAGAGTTCCACAGGCGTGCAGTTCTAAGAAAGAAGCTTTGCTCATGGAATCTATGTTTTGAATTTCTACGTGATGAGTTTATATTATAAAAATAAAAAATAGCTACAATCATTTGGATTTTTTTCCGATTGTAAACTATTCTAGGTGAAATTGTAAACATTTATCATTATTTTTTTCGGCATTAACTTTTATCTAATTAGTGATGGCCGATAAATAAGCACATATTTTAAGTAAAGTTTATTATAAACAAGAAAGTTATCTACAATATAAAATAAAAAAATCTTGGATTAAACATAAAACGTAATTTTTAGGAACATAATAGGTAAGTGTAGATAGAAAATTTTAAAATATTAAAATAATTAAATATCTGAACAAATCCCTGTTTTTTGTACTCAGTTGTAAACAATTCAATTGACTTTGAATTAAATTATATACATGGTTAACATTATGTTCATGGTAATTATTATTACTTTATAAGATAAGTTTTTTGTTTGCTTTATAAGATATAATAAGATTTATGTACAAAATTCTATATGTCAAATTGAAAAAAAATTAGAGGAGATTATTTTTAAATAGAAACTTCACACATTTTTGGCAAGACTGGAGTTAAGGTGAAAAAATAATCTCTAACCCTTTATGGCAAAAAAGGAACAAAATTGTATTATTTTGAAAACCATTCTTTACATAGGGAGGGGGTGTTTTGTAACTATTCTTTGCTTCCAACTAACATTTTAATAATAATAAAAAAGATATCGTGAAACTTGAATTTAACCTGAAAAAAAACTATTTTAAAATAGAGCAGTACCAAAAATAGATAAGCACCAAAGTTTTATTTATATTGTTAAAAATTAAACATTTGAAATATAAAAAATATGTTTATGTTGGTGAAAATTAAATTACAAAAAGGTTTATATTGTTTAAAATTATAAAAAGTTCTATTTATATTGTTTAAAACTTTAAAAACCAGGCAAGACTGGAGTTTAGGTGGAAAAATAATCTCGGACCGTTTATGACATAAAAGGCACTATGAAAACTTTTTTATTTTAATTAAAAGCACTGTAAATGGAATTTTTTTTCTAATTTTAAACTATGAAGCCCATTTTTAGTTTAAACAATATAAATAGAACTTTTTATAATTTTAGGTAATGTGATTTTTTTTTTAATTAACAATTGAATCACGTGATTTTTATTAAATCACACGCATGTTCTATTGCAATTTATTAATTTTCATGAGTATTCTTTTTCAATTTTTTGGACAAAAAATTTAATTTATTAGTTTTTCCTTCTTTCAAAATTAAAATGTAAAAAGGTTTACATTGTTTGTTAAAAATTAAAATTGAAAAAGGTTTGTGAACAATATTTCTTTCAAAGTTATACAAAAAAATCTATTTCTGTTTAAAATTAAAAGTTAAATACTATGGCCACTACTTTTAAAAAATAAATGAAAAATTATATTGCTCAATATTCATAAAACTACTTATCTGCAGAAAAATTACATGCAATATTCGTTTTCAGCATATCCAAAAACATATAAAAGTCGTAATTTTAAAGAAAAATGTTAAGGTGGAAATCAAGTAAAAATTTACCATGTAAAATTATAAAAAGTTCTGTACTTATGTATTTATGGTACCATGCAGAAATAATAGCGTTATTTTGAAAGTCATTCTTTACATAGGGAGGTGGTGTTTCATAACTATTCTTTGCTTCCACCTAACATTTTAATAATAATAAAAAAGATATCGTGAAACTTGAATTTAACCTGAAAAAACTCTTTTAAAATAGTGCAGTACCAAAAATACATGAGCACTAAAGTTCTATTTATATCGTTAAAAATTATTAAACATTAGAAATATAAAAAATGTTTATGATGGTGAAAATAAAATTTAAAAAAGGTTTATATTGTTTAAAACTATAAAAAGTTCTACTTACATTGTTTAAAAATTTAAAAAAAAAAAAAGAAGGCAAGACTGGAGTTTAGGTGGAAAAATAATCTCTGACACTTTATGGCATAAATGGAACTAAATTCTTGTAGTCACCGTTACGGTACCATGAAAACAATGTAAACAATTTTTTTTAATAATTTTACATTTTTTTAATGATAATCAATATTAATAGAAATATTGAATTATCAGAACATATAAAAACAATTTTTAAATATAAATAGAACTTTTTATAATTGTAAAATATGAAAACTTTTTTATTTTAATTAAAAGCGCTGTAACTGGAACTTTTTTCTAATTTTAAACTATGAAGACCTTTTTTTAGTTTAAACAATATAAATAAAACTTTTTAAATAGCGCGGTACAAAAAATGCATCAGTACCAAAATTCTATTTACATTGTTTAAAACTTTAAAATAAAAGGGCAAGACTGAATTTTAGGTGTAAAAATAATCTTGAATCCTTTATGTTGTAAAAGGAACTAAATTCCTGTTGTCACCATTATGTTTCCAATGTAAACATTGTTCTAATAATTTTAAACAATGAATACTTTTTTTAATGATAATCAATATTAATAGAAATATTAAATTATCGGAACATGTGAAAAAATTAAATATAAAAAGAACTTTTTATTATTGTAAAATATGAAAACTTTATTTTTTTAATTAAAAGGAATATATATAGAACTTTTTCTAATTTTAATCTATGAAGACCTTTTTAAGTTTAAATTTAAACAATATAAATAGAATTTTTTATAATTTTAAGCAATGTGAATTTTTAAATTTAAAACTGAATCACATGATTATTATTAAATCACACGAGTAGTTTAAACACGCATATTCTATTGCAATTTATTAATTTTTATGTGTTTCATCTCAATTTTTTTCGTATTAAATTCCTGGAATGAAAGGTGTGTGTGTATTTTTTTTTTCAATTTTAATATATTCAATTGAATAACTGTTCAAAATAGTTTTAAATATTATAACAAGTTTTTTTCTATTGTAATCGATTAAAAAATAATATTGCTTTATAACAGACTTGAATAAACAGAGATTAAGCATCTAGTGCACTTATTGATCCGCGCTATTTTTTAAATCATATTTTGAAGTTTAATTAAAGTTTTATATCTGTTTTTATTAAATTGTAAGGTTACAATACAGAATAGGTAAAAAAAAAAACTCTCCCTTTCTCATATTTAAAATGGCTTCTAAATAATAACGTTATTATTCCAGCACGGACCAATAAGTACACGAGTACCAAAAAAATCTAAAATATATTATTCTGTCGAACATTTATATTTTTGTCAAAAATGTGTTTATTTTAATAGAATTTGTGAGATAAAAAAAACGTAATCATGTTTACCATAGACAAAATACTTTAATTTGAAGTTGCTCGAATTGTCAGTCAATTAAGCAGAAAAATTAATTTGATGTTTTTTAACATTTTAAAATTATTTTTGTTTCTTTACAATTACCTAATCATCTCCTCTTAAAAAATCTCATAAAATTATATGATATATTATTGTTGGATTTGTGAGATTTTTGTAAAACATACTAAATGTTTGATATTAACTCGATAATTTAATTTAAAGTTGGTTAAATTGTTAACTAATTGAGCACAAAAATTATTTTGTTTTAACATTTAAAAAATTGTTTTATCTGTTTATATTTAACTATTACATCGCTTGAATATTCAATGTGATTTTTTATTTCATCCAATATTTCAGATTTTAGAATGGGGATCACTTTCTTTTATAAAATGTACATAAACTGAGCATTCATTTGTCATCACCAATTAGCAGAAACTTAATGTAAAGAAAAAATATGATAAAAGAATGAAAGTCGATTTATTACATTTCCAAAAAAGTCACAATTTATCCAAAAAAATAAATCATTGATAAAAACGATAAAGATTTTAGAGTTGGCGATCATTTAATCATAAATTTAATGTAAAATTAGACCCACTTTATGGTCAGTTAGTGATCAACAAGAAATGTAATCGTTCGCAGTTTTCAATTTTTTTGTGGTGGTGTAGAGTAACATTGGGCATAACAAAACTTTGTAAAACGTACCACTGTTACATTTATTGGGTTTCTACAAGTATCTTGTTTAATTTTCGATATTTTGGCTATAATTGGGACTCTTCAAATAAGCGTCTACCATTTCTTTTCTTATTGTAATTAGACTATGCAACTTGTTTCAAAGTAATTAAATGATTCCAATTAAAGAAACGTGCAATATCCATGTAGGCAGAAGACTAACTTATCTTCAGTAAAAAATTGTTCATTATATATTTCTTTTTTAACTGCATTTTAGAGTTTTTTTTTTTTAAATATACTACAAAAATACCTTTTTGTTTATTAAATTGTTAGGTGAAAGTACAAATAAGTAAGCAAGGAGCCCCTTCCCCATGTTAAGAATAGCTTTCAAAATAATATTATTAATGACGGAAAATCCTATTTGAAACATAAAAAAAATAAAACGAGTATGAAAAAGATAATATCCCTGCCCGAATTTAAAATTTAAATTATAAAAAATTGACGTCCTCTATTTTTTATATAAAACAAAAAATAAAACTAGTATGAAAAAGATAATGTCCCTTCTCGAATTTAAAATTTAAATTAGAAAAAAATGACGCCCTCTATTTTTTATATAAAACAAAAAATAAAACTAGTATGAAAAAGATAATGTCCCTGCTCGAATTTAAAATTTAAATTATAAAAAATTGACGCCCTCTATTTTTTATATAAAACAAAAAATAAAACTAGTATGAAAAAGATAATGTCCCTTCTCGAATTTAAAATTTAAATTATAAAAAATTGACGCCCCCTTTTTTATATAAAACAAAAAATAAAACTAGTATGAAAAAGATAATGTCCCTTCTCAAATTTAAAATTTAAATTAGAAAAAATTGACGCCTCCCTTTTTTTATATAAAACAAAAAATAAAACTAGTATGAAAAAGATAATGTCCCTTCTCGAATTTAAAATTTAAATTATAAAAAATTGACGCCCTCTATTTTTTATATAAAACAAAAAATAAAACTAGTATGAAAAAGATAATGTCCCTTCCCGAATTTAAAATTTAAATTATAAAAAATTGACGCCCTCTATTTTTTATATAAAACAAAAAATAAAACTAGTATGAAAAAGATAATATCCCTTCCCGAATTTAAAATTTAAATTATAAAAAATTGACGTCCTTTATTTTTTATATAAAACAAAAAATAAAACTAGTATGAAAAAGATAATGTCCCTTCCCGAATTTAAAATTTAAATTAGAAAAAAATGACGCCCTCTATTTTTTATATAAAACAAAAAATAAAACTAGTATGAAAAAGATAATGTCCCTTCCCGAATTTAAAATTTAAATTAGAAAAAAATGACGCCCTCTATTTTTTATATAAAACAAAAAATAAAACTAGTATGAAAAAGATAATGTCCCTGCTCGAATTTAAAATTTAAATTAGAAAAAATTGACGCCCTCTATTTTTTATATAAAACAAAAAATAAAACTAGTATGAAAAAGATAATGTCCCTTCTCGAATTTAAAATTTAAATTATAAAAAATTGACGCCCCCTTTTTTTATATAAAACAAAAAATAAAACTAGTATGAAAAAGATAATGTCCCTGCTCGAATTTAAAATTTAAATTAGAAAAAATTGACGCCCTCTATTTTTTATATAAAACAAAAAATAAAACTAGTATGAAAAAGATAATGTCCCTTCTCGAATTTAAAATTTAAATTATAAAAAATTGACGCCCCCTTTTTTTATATAAAACAAAAAATAAAACTAGTATGAAAAAGATAATGTCCCTTCTCAAATTTAAAATTTAAATTAGAAAAAATTGACGCCCCCTTTTTTTATATAAAACAAAAAATAAAACTAGTATGAAAAAGATAATGTCCCTTCTCAAATTTAAAATTTAAATTAGAAAAAATTGACGCCTCCCTTTTTTTATATAAAACAAAAAATAAAACTAGTATGAAAAAGATAATGTCCCTTCTCGAATTTAAAATTTAAATTATAAAAAATTGACGCCCTCTATTTTTTATATAAAACAAAAAATAAAACTAGTATGAAAAAGATAATGTCCCTTCCCGAATTTAAAATTTAAATTATAAAAAATTGACGCCCTCTATTTTTTATATAAAACAAAAAATAAAACTAGTATGAAAAAGATAATGTCCCTTCTCAAATTTAAAATTTAAATTAGAAAAAATTGACGCCCTCTATTTTTTATATAAAATAAAAAATACAAATAGGATTGCACTTCTTATTACCAAATATGAATTTGGAAATGTTTATTAAAATGTTAGGTGAAAGTACATTATATTATCAACCTGTAAACTCTAATCCTCTTTAAAAAACCTAAAAAAGCAAAAACCAGTATGTGCCCCTCCCATTCCACCTATGCCACAAAAATCGGAAACTGGGGACGCTTCCCTTGTTGCTTGCTAACTAGCTATGAATAGGGGGTTCATTTAACATTAAATTTATATAGAAAAGTAATCCCCCACTTTAAAATTTTAAGTATTTACTTATTGGTGCTAAGTGCACTTATTGATCTGCGCTATTTTTTCAATAGTATTTTAAAGTTTTATTATAGTTTGATGATATCTGTTTTTTATTAAATTGTTCAGAATATGTACCTCTCCCACGATGTTAAGAACGGTTTTTTAAACAATGAAATTATTTCAGGACAGATCAATAAGTAAACTAGTACCTACTTTTTTTTTACTTTATTTTTGTTGATATTTTTAGGTTGTTGAAATATTATCGTAAAACTAAGTTGAATTTTACAGGAGGTAATCTACACTGGTTAGATTTTATAGATTCACCCAAAATATATTTGTTTTTATTTTGACTTTTTGTATAAATTATAACATTGCTTGCCTGGCGTGGCAGGTGGCATTTTAATAAACGATTTGGTAATGGGTATATTTCTATGCGTGGTGTAGCAATCGGTCTCTGAAGATTAACAGGGGCACCACATGAAGGTTTGCTACTTGCCCCCAAAACAAAAGACAATCTCCACAAGTGGGGCCTAGACACCTCACCTTTATGTCCATGTGGAGAGGTACAAACGATGCACCACCTTAGGGAAAACTGCCGATTGGGTCCTCATTGCTCAAACCCAGACCTTAAGGAGGCAAAAAACACCGCCATAATTTCTATTGCGATAAGATATTATGAATAAACGATTTGTTTTATCTCATCTCTTTTTATAATATTATCAATTTTTAATAAACAATTTTTATATCATCTAATTTGATAATGGTATCCATTTTATTTTTAAAGGGAATTATCGACCATCTTTGTTTTAATTTCTAAAACTGTAAACTACTTTTAGAACAACACACACATAATTAGCTTGCATGACTACCGAGAATTGCAACGTCCAGCTAAGAATTTGTTCAATCAACGATGAATTGCGAAAAATCAGTTTGCTGTTAAACAGCAACGAAAATCTCGGTCACCAAGTATTTTTGTTGCATGTAATTTATTGTACTGCAAAATTGAATTTTATTTGCATTACAAATATATTTATTATAATTGGAATTAATTTAGTTCAGTGTTAAAAGGTGAACTATTAAGTGAGGTTACAAAAATAAATAAATTGCAAAAAGGAAATTATAGGCAGAAATATATGAAGAAAAAAGTCAAACCTATATTATTTTGAAAGCCATTCTTTACATAGGGAGGTGGTGTTTCATAACTATTCTTCGCTTCCACCTAACATTTTAATAATAATAAAAAAGATATCGTGAAACTTGAATTTAACCTGAAAAAACTATTTTAAAATAGTGCAGTACCAAAAATACATGCAGAAATAAATAAATTGCAAAAAGGAAATTATAGGCAGAAATATATGAAAAAAAAAGTCAAACCTATATTAAATTCCAAACAACAAATATTTACTCTCTCAACGTATAAACGTATTTTAAATTTATCTTCAGGATTCCCCAAAAATTTGGATTATTCGTAAAAAAAACTTTCAAAATCATTAAAAAAGGTGACACTAATTTAAATCCTAACAGCATTGTAAATGGCTGAGTAAAATTTGGTGTAAAAATAGCAAAGAAGCTTTGTTAAATATATTGCTGAAGTTGCAATATAGCAACACCATGGAAACATCTCTATCCAAAGTACTGATCTCTTTCCTAAACAATTTCTGCTCCACTTGCAGAATAATAAATAAAATTCCATTAAGTTAGATTACTCAGCACCCTTTACTCAATTTCCTGCCCTTAAATACTGACACCATGTTAAAGACAAGTAAGCTCTTTGGTTATGTACTACATGATCCACAAGTCGAGTGCGAACAAAAAACTGAATATTTCCGAGACTAAAGATCAGAATTTTATTCTGGAATCCATTATTATCTAAGAAGCGTTAATTTGTTCTGTACTGTATTTTTTAATAAATTTCTTAACATTTTGTTTTTTATTTATTTTGAAGTTTGTAATTTGCCATTTTTCTTTAATTAATTTTCAAGTACAATAAAAGTATATAGAAGTGTTTAGATGTAAAGTGAAATGATGTAATCTCTTGATTAAAAGTAAATAAAAAAATCAATGTAAAATTTATAATCAATATTATTTTATATGCTGATCTTACATGTCAATAATTTATATATATATATATATATATATATATATATACACATAATAGGCACATACAAACTTATGGGGTGATTCATCACATGAAAGGCGTCGGCTCAATGATACATACACAACAATAAATGAATAAGTATCCCCAACTAACACAATATATATTGAAACTCAAATCATAAAATTAAAAATTGCTATGTTAACAACTTTATTATATGGATCAGAAACATGGACTTGAAATTCAAATCATAAAATTACAAAATTATTAGGTTAACAACTTTATTATATGGATCAGAAACATGGATTTTAAATTAAAATCAATGTATACAAAATTAGTATGTTAACAACTTTATCATATGGATCAAAACCATGGACACAATATTGATTGCACATAAACTGGTGTCTTCTACAAGAATTATCTGCAATTATGTTAATCTCTTCATTATAAAGTTGCAAACATAGACTTACTTTCAAATGTAACATTACAGGAATGCGAACTTTTCATTCCATTGCATGTCTGCTGAGCATGGCATATATTTAGTCTGAAGGGTGATAGAATTCAAAAAAGCTTTATGTTTAGTGAAATACAGTAAAAAATCTTATCAGAACCATATATGTCGAACATGACTAGAGATTCATATCTATATATTGATATTATACAAATATATATAATAGTGATTATAGACAAGACAAAGCCATATGTTGGTATACATAGATATATTTGGCAATCTATAAATATAAAATGTGTGTATGTATGTATGTATGTATGTTCGCTTTGTGTGTATGTCTGTAAAAGGCTTTTTTTGCTGGACTTCTCAGTCGGCTCATTCCTTAAAACTTTTTATATCCCGTCTAAATGATAATATCTATGAGTTATGAATGGGGGTCGTCTGTCTATTTAATTTGCCCAACTTTCACACGCTATTTTTTCCAGATTTTTAGAGCGTCCCATGTATCTTTCGCTTTTCAGTATAAAACAAGCGAAAACTGGCTTGCAGCTGCGTCATGTTTCAAGGTCAAACATCACACGACTTAAGTTTCTCGCATCTGTTAATTTCATTTTATAAACATTAAATTAAGACGCTTTTCATTCCTCTTCTCTCGTGACAGAGATGGTTAGGTCTCAGGGTTATTTTCCATTTCGTTTCCACCTCCATGTCAAAGGTTTGGGGTTCAAGCCTACTTTCCTACTAAAACCTTTTTTTTTTCTTTTACACCTCCAAACACCCGGCCAACGTTTTTTTTTTTTTAAACAGGGTTGTTTTGATCACCCCCCAACACACACCTACGCTAGTTTAATAAGAAAAAGTCATTAGGGGGTGTTATATGCTTTTTATACCTTGTTATTTCAGAGCCAAATACTTCTCATCAGAAGAGGGGCTAGGAGCTAGGTTGCAAACATTTCAATATGACATTAGCTAGGGGGCTAGTATGAGAGATATTAATTTATTTGATCTATAGGAGAGTGATACACGAGGGGTGAGTGGGGCATCTGGAGGTGTTAAACTAATGTAGGTGAGTTTTCATTTGTTGAGGACTTGCAAGCGATTAGGAGCTTAAAGAAATCGGGTGAAATAATTTAATATGGGGCCGGGTTTTGACGAAATGTAGAGAAAGCATAAAAGAATAAGGTTAATAAGGAGTAAATGACGTCGGCAATTGATGAATATGGATTGATCAAAATTATAAAACAGGTAATAAAATTAAAGGAGATTAAGATGAAGTAAAATGTAATAGATTGTATGGTAAATCAATTCAGTGAAAACTACATGAGGACATGTAGAAATATAACATATAGGTAAGATGGAGGCATATTTCTGATGGAGGCATAAAGATAAGCTAAAGAAACCTAAATTAGATAATTTTAACTAATATAATATAATTAATATAAATTAGATAAAAACAAGATTAAAGAAAATGAAGAAGAAATATATATGTGTGCATATATCATAAACAATAAAGAATAATTTAGGGATATAAAAATGAGGGACAGGGATAGATTATATAGAGATGAATATTTAGCATAAAGAGTGGTAAGGGGAAAAGAGCTAAGCAGATTAGAGAAAATATATCGCTTAATTTCGCGTGAAAGTTTTGGAGAATGTCATAGATCATATGGGCTATGTAACGTCTATACCAATGATTAAACAAATGTGATTACAAAGAAAAAGCGAGTTGGAGATTTCCTATTCTTTCTTCTGACTAGAAACTGCAAACAATGTGGGTTGGTCTGTGGACCACGTTACAGTGGGAAGTCACAATCAAAATGAAGTATATAAAAAATATACAAGTATACATGAATAGATATAAATAAAACAAGCATAATAATAAATATGATAAAATAGGTACCCGGTAGTGTGGAATACAAAGAAAAATAAAAGTTTAAATAAAAAATGTCAAGATGACATTTCCACAGTGACGGTGATAGACAGCAAGGGATCAAACGAGTTAGGAATAGCTAGGAGTGTATGAAATTTGTTTGTCTTTTCTAGGCACACAGAAATGCCAATTTAAAAATATTTTGTTGCCTATTAGAATAGAATTAATATTTTCTCAAGTCATGCTATGATGGGCTTATTTATTATTTTCAATTAGCTCTATGAAAATATGGTTAAAATGTTTAGTTTAAAAGAATTAATTACAAAGCTATTTAAAAATTTTCGTTTAATAAAATTTTAATTAGAAAGTGTGATAGAGCGTGAGTGCTGAATTATGAATGATGTCAACAAGTTATTTCTAAAGTGTTCATTGCTTAAAGGTTTATGAGTGTAAAAGCAGTATACCCAGCTATATTTAGATAGGTTAGAATTATGGGATTTCAGTACTAAGTAAATCTATTGCATATGATAATAAATGAATAAGAGGCCACAGTGGTTAATTATAAGCCAATTTTTTGTGGTGAAATTTGCCAGCGAAATTAGTATGATTTCCATGCATAAATTTTCTTTTCCATCTACATTAGCGTACGTCAATTTTTACATTTATTACATTCAGGTATGCAGGTTGCTAAACGATCAATATTTAGATTCCGGAGTGCAAGAGTTCGATTTTTTTTTTTTTTTTTTTTTTTTTTTTTTTTAGGATTTTCAATTTACAAAAACATTTAATAGTATCAGCGCTTAGGTTTCTTATGTTGTTTGCTTTTGAATTATTTGGGATAAAGAAGTTTGCAATGCGAGTTTTGATGAGAATATAGGAAAATTCTGTATGAGTGGATTTTTCATGTTGGGTCATTGTATGTGGGTTGGATTGATGTGGTTGGTTCTCTGTTTGTTATGTGGACGAGTAGAGGCAGTATAATTATTTATTAGCTCTCAGATCGGCATTAGTGTCCTATTGGGTCGTATTGGGGAAGCATGTGAATTGGGATGATTCTGTAACTGTACAGGAATAACTCACATTAGCCAATTATTTTCAAAAGGGCAGTTCCTAGGTGAGTGACAGTTGCAGTAGAATTATAGTTTTTGTTATATTGGGCTATACTTTTTTTGTTAAAATTTATTATAGTTTGCGTAATGTTTGGCATAGTGAAGAAGGAATATATATATATATATAATCTGTTTATTATACAAACATTATTAGTTACATTCCTGCATACATGTTTCAGTAGAGTCGAAATTCAGGAACAACACGTCATCGAATCAAAAAACGTTGATTCGATTTTGGTCTGATGAAGTGTTGTCCCTGAATTTGGACTCGACTGAAACATGTATGCATATATGTAACCAATAATGTTTGTATAGTAAACACTGTCCAGCACTGAGCTCATTTTAATAATCACACAAGTTTAATTTGATTTACACCAAGGAAACCTATCGATACAACAGTTATATATATATATATATATATATATATATATATATATATATATATATATATATCAATGTTTCCTGTTTTCTCACCAAGATTGTCTCTAGTTTATATCACCAACAGCGCATGTATTTTCTATTTCTGTGCAAAGTTAAAAATATCTGATTATTTTTCTTCTATTTTTCATATGACTTTTTCAATTAAATATACAAAGTTTGTGAGTTTCATCTTATCATATTTACAACAAACAAAAACCAATAAGTTATCGACGATACTAAAAACATTAAATTTGTTTCATTTTTTTCTTTACAGATGTTCCTGCCTCTACGCGTTTATTAAATTTTAAGAGGGAATAACAACGAAATGCCAATGTCTGTTTTATGACATGAAAACTATCTTGCACAATAATATACCAGCTGCAAAAAGGAAAAGTATATCTTTGCTATATATTCCAATCATAAAGATGGAAAGTGATATTCCAATCGTCAAGATGAAAAGTGATATTCCAATCGTCAGAATGAAAAGTGGTGCTCCAATCGTAACGATGAAAAGTGCTCCAATCGTAACTATGAAAAGTGCTCCAATGGTAACTATGAAAAGTGCTCCAATCGTAACTATGAAAAGTGCTCCAATGGTAACTATGAAAAGTGCTCCAATGATAACTATGAAAAGTGCTCCAATCGTAACTATGAAAAGTGCTCCAATCGTAACTATGAAAAGTGCTCCAATCGTAACTATGAAAAGTGCTCCAATCGTAACTATGAAAAGTGCTCCAATCGTAACTATGAAAAGATCTCCAATCGTAACTATGAAAAGATCCCCAATCATAAAGATGAAAAGATCCCCAATCGTAAAGATGAAAAGGTCTCCAATCGTAAAGATGGAAAGTGATGTTCCAATCGTAAGGATGGAAAGTGATGTTCCAATCGTAAGGATGGAAAGTGATGTTCCAATCGTAAAGATGGAAAGTCCTGTGAAAATAACAATTAATTGATTGTTGCATTTTGTGTCAATAATCCTTTTTTTTTTACATATTCTTATTCTCGTAAGGAGAAAAATGATTTTAGTAGACGTTATTGTCCCAATGAGAATGAATACAGCAGAATTAGAGGATAGAAATAACGAGATACCAATGACTGCTATATATTTCGATTGTAAAGATGAAAAGCCATATTCTTGCACACTATATATATCCATATTCTCGTAAATGAAGTTCTGTGAAAATGACAAACAATTGATTATTGCATTTTATGTCAATAATGTTTGTTTTTTTTGGTAAATAAACTGTTACGAAAAGCACAGCAGATTTATAAAAAAATATTTTTACACATTAATCAATATTCCATCTACTGTAAATAAAGCATGTGTGAATATCCATCAGGTAATCAAGAAAACCATGTCAATATGAATGTTATTGTCGATGTCAGAACATTATGTCATTAAGCATTTGTTATTAAACAACAACAATTGAACAATTAAAATCCTGATATCAACATCACAAAAGGAAACTTTCAAGTTGACGGTTTATTTACTTCTGGCAATAAATAGTTTGCCTGGCGATAAATTCGACACTATGTCATTATCACACTATATATCCATATTCTCGTAAACAAAGTTCTGTGAAAATAATGAACAATTAGTTGTTGCATTTTATTTCAATTCTTTTTTTTTTGGTAAATAAACTGTTATGAAAAACATCTAGTTTACAAAAGCCATATTGTTTCCATATTAAGTCAATATTCCGGTTATTACATATTATATATTAAAACTAAAATTCATCTGATAATCAAGAAAACCATGCCAATATTAATGTTATTGTCGATCGCAACACATTATCTCATTAAGTATATGTTTACAATCTGAACCTAAACCACCAATAGAGCAAAAATAGTCAGTTACATGGTTTAATTAATCCAATCTTTATGCAATTTCAGAGGTAATATATGTAAATTACCATGAAAATGAAAAGAAATCACAGATCCACAAACTGCTCAGCTGGACTCTTTTGCCTGGCGATACTATGTCA
Organism: Euprymna scolopes; assembly: GCF_053919585.1. Taxonomy (NCBI): domain Eukaryota; kingdom Metazoa; phylum Mollusca; class Cephalopoda; order Sepiida; family Sepiolidae; genus Euprymna; species Euprymna scolopes. Next base: position 119,310,652 of record NC_136500.1, read on the forward strand.
TATCAATAATAATTCCCAATTGTTAACATCATAAAAAGAATCTTCCAAGAAAACAGTATATTGCCTGTACTTTATTACCTGTCGATAAATCTGTTACTTAATAAATTATTGACTGATTAAAATATGAGCCAAGACTTGCCAAGAGAACCAGATGCAAAAGAGTCACCTACTAAAACTTCATGATCAGATGCGAAATATTCAAATTATTATATAAATAGAAAGAAATCTTGAAAGTAAAAATTGCTGATGAAGCAATCCGTTTATGTAAAGAAACTGAACTCAATTTACACAAAATCTGTGGAACAAATAAAACAATTGATGCTGATATGCAAATTTTGATGTGTAAGAATTAAACTCATAAAGTTGATAAAGCGTATTCACCACACGCATCTCCAATACCCATGAAAAAGAAGGAAATTAATATATTCTGATTATTTTCTACAACCATGGAAATATGCCAGCTTAGTTTAAGTCATTCAGACTTAAACATCTTGCACTCATTTTAGAAATTAAATATTCTTACCAAGATTTGAATTTAGTGTAAAAAACATTGTAATTCAATGTGATTTGGATTATACTTAATCAAATTTCACGCATGTATTGACGTTTTTGGTAGATGTCATTTTCTCACAATATTTTCGGCCAATACTTCTCTACAATTATTGTAATGCTATTTTCAAAGTTTAAAACCATTGTGATTACAATGTGATTTGGATTACATTTCAACAAATACTAAAATGTCTAACAATAATTAACAATTACTGCAATTCTGTGATTTCATTTTTATTTCAACAAATACTAAAATATCTAACAATAATTAACAATTACTGCAATTCTATGTGATTTCGTTTTTATTTCAACAAATCCCACATATAGGTTAGAGTTTCTGGGGATTATTATCACTACATGACAATACTTCAATAAAAATATTGTAACAAATATAACGTATGTATAGACATTTCTGGTGATTATTTACGTAACAACTGGTTCTTCAGATGCTACACTTTAATTTCTTGTTCTCTGTTAGTGGAGGAGAAATCCTTCATAACTGAGACAATTTTTATTTTTGTTCATTTTCTCTACGTTAAAAAACGACCCTGGTGTCTAACTCTGTTCCGGGGGGGGGGGGCATTGTAAATAGGAACAACATAAACTTTATGAGAATGTCTTATTTGACAGACTCAAGCAGGAAAATCTCACCATCCATTTAGTGAGGAGTGATTTTGGAAAAGCTGAAGTTAAATATTTACTTTCAACAAATCCAACATATATATATTGACGTTGCTTGTGATTGTCATAAATCAACAACATAATCTTTGAGGATTTCTTCTTATTCCTAGCATGGAATCATATATATGGAAGTCACTACTGGCAATGATCAACTGACTTTTATTTTAAATACTATATATATATATATATATATATATATATATATTGAAGTTTCTGGTGATTAACATAACTTTTCAGATAATAAATATTTTATTTTATTTTCATGTTTCCACTTTGTTGAATTTTGTACTTAATTAGCTTTTCATACTATTATATTTTTCAGTTAATGTACTTTTCATTTTCAATAAGATTTCTCAGCTATTTCTTAATTGAAGAATAGTTTTAATCGTTTAGAAAATGAAATAATTTTATCCTCGTATACTTTTGTTTTATTTGTCAAAGAGGATGACCGATGTTAAAATTGTTAAGATTTTCATTTGAAAACCAGTAAATCGTCCTTTTTCATTTACTGAAGATGAAGATTTTACCCATTGTTATAAGTTAGGTATCATCTCAAGTAATCCCACGCGTCTGAGTCTAATAATCTAAATGTCTTTAGTGATTATTAATAAATATGTTATATGAATTAATTTACATAATTTGAGTTACAGAATTGATTTATCTCCTATATAATATTTTGACTGCAAGAATTCCCCTTTGGATCAAAGTATCAAAAGGTTGCACTAACATACTAATTCATTATGTCTAAGATATTGCCACTATCTTATGTAATTGTCTAACACAATTTTAAACACATTAAATCGTTATAATAAAATGCTACATTGCATCCTAGGAGCAACACCATCACAATCGCGACATTTATAGAGGAAGGAGCCCCTATTTTTTCTCTATAAATATTTAGTCCTCCCACTGCTACCAGTTGACACCGGGAACCATTTTACATTTTCCTACAATACTTTCATTGCACACATTGTAACTGGTTATTAGTTACATACACCTAAGATTATCTTTCCATTACCCAATTTAAAAAATAAATTATCCCTTCTAAATCTGCTTAATCTGATTCGCTGGAACCAGCCAATTCTATAATTCCAGAATCAACTTCATACAGAAACGAATGCTCAAGAACTTTTCAAATATGGCGGCGCTCTCTACATGATGCAATCGTGCTGAAAAAATACTAGCAACAATAGGCATATTAACCGCTCATAAAGAGAAATTTAAATACTTTTAACCTTATATTTGTCTATGTACAAAGTGCCTACACACCAATATCCCCCCCCCAAACAAAAATTAAAAAAAAAGCATTTATGGGTACATTATTTATTTTTCGACCCAGGAGCGGCTTCTCAACCCTATTTTTGTTTGTTTTAGTTTGCTTTTAGGGGCATATTTTACATTCTTAAATTATTTTTTACATTTACTATTTATGTGGACGATTTTCCAACGATTACATAGGCTTTAGTCATGTTACTTATCGTTGAAACCGCTTCCAACTCTTAAACGATGCTATTTTTGTTTGGTTTCGTGTGTTGATAAGCAAATAAATTATAAAAACAACTATTTATTTCTATACAAAACTCATTATTAAACCTCCTGAAATAAAACCAGAAAAAAAATTACATTTTTATTATTTTCTTATCATTTTATATCAGACTAAATTTACGACATTCGAGGCCGACATATTGCTTTTAACAATTGACCTTTCTAAACTTTGACAGATTCGCCTTTTTAAATCCAAATTTTGCCTTTATACGCTCTCACTTAAAACCTGGTTCAAGGAAAGCAAATAAAAAGACTAGATCTGTCAAACCTTAGAAAAGACAAATTTTAAAAGCAATATGGCCGCTTCGATTGTGGTACATTTAGTCTAATAAGATGATGAAAAAAAAAAAATTTTCTTATTTTATTTCACCCATTGGTTCTAATAATGTGTTTTATATAAACATAGTTTTTTTTTTAATAATTTCCGCTGCTACACTAGGTGTATCAGAATTTTTGTAGGAATTCTTGACACCCCTAACACGAAACTGCAAATAAAATATAAAAAACTCGTAATTTCTCTTTTTAAAGTGGGTTGTTTATTTTCTTTATGGATTATACTTCCAACATAAACTATTAAAGTTGTATAAAACGTAATAGAAATTTTTTTTTTTTAAACAGTAATGAAATTAATTGAATTTTACGAGTTCAGTATTTTTCAATTTTTAAACTTTAAAAATCTATCAAAATTTTTCTATTGATTCTATTTTTACGATATTTACAGGGTCAATGTGAAATTTTATGCTCTTTCCAATAAACGGAATATAATATTTTAGACAAACGTTTTTTTTTTTTAAATTTACGTACCCCATTTTGAAATGTCTATTAAAAAGTAAATAATTAATTTATGTGCCAAAGTTTTATATATCACAAATTGAAGATAAAAGATCAATAAATAATATATTCTAATTTAAAACGAAAAAAAGAACAGTTTTTTCTGAAAAAAATTTGGAACCTGTAAAGTCCGAAAATTTTTTTTGGAAAATATAAAGTCCGAAGTTTAAAACATTTTTTAAAAAAGCACGTTGTTTGTATTTTTTTTTTTTTTGTTAATGAAACCTTGGTCTTTGCTCCTTTAATTAAAAAAAAAATAGGGTTTCAATTACATTTTTCGAGTATTTATATGCTTGGAAATACAGGGGGTCGAATTATTCAATATTTTTCACAAAGTTTCTGCTACACCACAGATTTACCCTGAATTACATTACCTACGAAAACACTTATTTGTTTTTGGTTTACTTCTCTTTTTCGGACTAATTACCGGCACTGCTCAGACATTAACTTTTTTAAGGTAAATTTTTATCTTAGCTCCAACAAAACAATTTTCTGTAAAATGACAACTGTTTTAGATTTTTGACTATGCTTATTAAGAGAATCTCTTTTAACTTTGGTGGAGACGAGTAGTTTTCGAGATAAACTGATACAACGGAATTCCTTTTGAATCCAACATAATGCAACGTATAAATTTTAAGATGAATATTGGATTTTTGGTTTCCAATGTATGGTCCAACACTGTTGTTTTCGAAAACAATTACTGCAATTGATGAATTCTTCATTTAATAATCCATGAAATTCAGGACCTAAATTGCAGGAGTAATATGTAGGGAGTGTAGCAGCAAGATGTCTGTTCACATTACAATTGGACTTCTGCATGTCAGTACAGTTGGGGAAGCAGGAAACCGGAAGAGAATTCCAAAGTCCTGCAGTTCTAGGGAAGAAGCTATTAGAGTAAAAGGCTTTCTTATATCTAGGGATCTCAACTGTGTAGGGGTTGGACTTAGCTGTTTGTCAAGGGTATTTTCGTTGAGGGGGTACAAGTGCTTGTAGTTCGTCAGAGCATCCACTATTAAAATACTTGTAAAACAGACAGAGGGATGCAACATTTCGTCGGTGGGACAGGAGCTGAAGTTTAGATGACAGTTTAGGACCTATTAGGTATGTAACTCTCTTTGCGACCCTGTCCAGGAGTGAGAGACTAGTAACAGATGCACCAGCCCAAATGTGACAGCAGTACTCCATACTGGGTGAATGGTGGCTTTGTAGAGGTACAGGATACTTTAGGCGTAAGTAACTTTCTAGCACGATAGAGAGAGCCCACCTTCTTTGCAGCAGTTTTAGCAATGATCTCAATGTATCTATTCTAACACATGTTCCCTGTGAACGTTAATCCAAGGAGCTTGAACAAAGTGCTCTCAGGTAAAATATCTCTAGCCATAGCTATTGATGGTTGGTAAGGTTTCATGTAATTATTAAAGGAAACTAGCTTTGTCTTGGCAGCATTGAACGTTACCATCCATTTATGACCCCATTCCATTAGAGAGTGAAGATCTTCCTCTAGGTGTCCGCCATTACTTTAGATATTTGCTCATTAGTTTTCCCCACGTGCCTGCTATAGAGCGTGGTGTCATCAGCAAATACACCCATCTCAGAGACTATTTTATCAGGTAAGTCATTTATTAATATTAGAAATAATAAAGGTCCAAGGATCGATCCCTGAGGTACACCTGCATTTATATCAATTTTCTTGGAGGTATGCCCATCAAGGACAACCTGGATTTTTCTCCCATTTAAGAAGGATCTAATAATGCTAAGCATTCGTCCAGTAATATCATAGAATTTTATTTTCATGAGAAGACCATCGTGCCATACCCTGTCAAAAGCCTTAGACATGTCTAGGGCTACTGCCCTCCACTGCCTTATCCAGTGCTTGGTATAAACGTTCAGAGATTACAGTTAGAATATCTGCAGTAGTGTTGTATAGAGGTATATATTTAAGAATGACGCTGGAGTTCATATTTAAAATAGATATGATGGGGACATTCATATTGAAGAGAGACGGCGGGGGCATATATATAACAATGATGAGGGGGGGGAGACATTAATACATATTACAGTTCTCATATAGCGAGGGTGATAGATGCACAGTTCTTATATTTCTTCTAACACATTGAGAGAGGAGAAGAGATACATATTCTTGTAAGGGTTACATAAAGTTCATATTAAGATGTCTAACACATTACCTTCAATTTTTGGAATGACGACACATGGACAAACGGTTACAAATATCGATGGTGATAATTTATTTCATTGGACCGGTCAAATGATTATGTCAAGAATTCACATTTGTTCTACATAGTTTAATCTTTCTACCCTTCGCTTTCAAAGGAAGAGCTGACTCCTGATCTCTGCTGACTAGCAGACAACTGTTTTGCCTCAACTCTTGCGATCTGACTAACTCTAGCTCCTATATTGAGAATCCCTTTATAGTTATGACGTCAGAAGTGGGGGTTCCAAAACGTGACAAATTCACGTGGCTACACACACTTCTGACAACAAAGAATTCTCAACTTACCTATTTTTTAACCTAACCTATTTGTTTACAATATATTTTTAATTTGTATTGTTCATTCTTTTTAGCTGACATTTTTAATATTCAGTTTCATAAAAGAATGACAATCAATTCTTTTTTACAATATAAACAATATCTAACTATTGTTACATGACCGAGAGATTGATAGTAATATTGTCATTTATACTGTTGACAGTTCTGTGAATGGGAGTGTTTCTATAACATTGACACATATATTTCTTTACCTATTTTTGAGATGATGATATTCACAAAGTTCTTATAATATAAATTCACAATACCTTTCTGTTGTTGAATAACATAACACAAAGATGCAGATACAAAATTATGATGATATTCGTTTATTCCATTTCGACCGGTCAATGGCTTTGCATCAAGGAATTCAAGTCTTTACACGATTCTTTCTTCTCCCCTTCGTTTCCAAGGTTCCATGTCAGTTCGTTCTCTGACTTGCTGACTTCTCTTTTCTCCCCTGACCGACTGACCGACTCACTCTTTGCCAAGCTCCAACTATATTGAAAACTCATGACGTCATTGCATGACCAACACGTGTATATCAGACACGTGGCATGACATGCGTCATTCCTCACGTTTCTACAAAGCCGACTCTCTAACCTAATTTTTGATTAACCCACTTTACAAACATTTTCCATTGTCAGTTTTTAAAATTCCTTATTCGACCGTTGATTTAGACAGCTTCAAATCCATGGCGATTTTTGATGCTGAGGCCATCGTCCCACTTCTTCTGTGCCAAACAAATGACTTCTTTTGAATACATTTTCCTTCATTAAACTTAATTGTTTTACCAGTAGAATAGAACAGATAATTGATTCTAATGATGAAAGTTAAGTGTAGAAGCAGAAAATTTGCATACAGCAATATATACATGAACATAGCTTTTAATAAAATAGGATTTTTTGTCCGAAAAATAGTGTCGCGCAAGTTTTTGCAAAAATCATAAAAAACTGAACTTATCAAAGCCAAACAAAAAAATGATTACACTTGTAGCGAATTTTCACTCCTCAACGACAAGCTTACATTCTCAAAAGATTTTGGTACTAGTATCTATTTACTATGCCTCCCCACGGGACAGAGTTAGACACCAGGGTCGTTTTTTAACGTGGAGAAAAGGTACAAAAATAAAAATTGTCTCAGTCGTGAAGGATTTCTCCTCCACCGAAAGAGAACGAGAAAATGAAGTGCAGCATCTGAAGAACAGATACTACACTTTGATCTTGTTTATATATTTTATTGAGAAAGAAAAAATTGAACATAAAAAACGTACAAAAAATTCAATTCAACAAAATTAGGCACAAGGCCCTACAAGAAATTGGGAGAGGGACGGTACAGGGTCTTTTTGACTATGTAACAGATGAGACTTTGAAGTCTTACTCTTGACTGGCAACATTTACCAAAATACCTCAATCACTCTGTAGATCCTAATCTAACTAATAACCCCAGCGTTCAATGTAAAATTTAACTATGTACAATTTGTATATTCATTTCTGTATGTTGTGTGTGCATTTTTTTTTTTTTTTTTTTTTTTTGTGTGTGTGTATGTGTGAGAAAATAAAGTTCGATTTCATTAGAAAGAGTTCTTGAATTAATTGGCATAAAATGTTCGTGGAGTGGGAAAAAACTAATGAAAATGTTCATTTCAAAAATAAGGAAAAAACTACTAATGTGTTGTTAGTAAGACCCCCCTGTACTATTCTATGTGGCTAGATCCCCCACTGTTTTCCGGGGAACCGAAAACAAGCAGAGCATCCCTAATGGGGTTTGGGGAAGTCGCCTTAATGGAGGTGGGAGAAAATAAAGCAACGGATGGAGGGGATAGGAAGGTGACCTCTGAGTAGGGGGATGACCGGGGGCATCAGAAAATAAAGATGAGGAGCAGGGGGGGTTGGGCAGACTCAGAGGTTCTCTAATACCAAAAAATAAAATCAGGAACAGGATCTCATTTGTACCACCAGTCAAGAGTTACTTTACTGAACTTATAATGCTAACCTAGGCGGGATGGGTTCCGTAGGACCCAGCACCGCCCATGCCATGCCTAAGGAGGGAACACGTATTGAAACTTGGCTCCTCGACGGATGCACAAACTAATGCTGTGCACCCACCTCTTGTCAAATTCCACTCTAGGCAACCTCTTCCAATCGCATCTGATCTTTACTTTAAGCAAATGTTTAAAGTAAACGATCAGATCCCGATCAGGAACAGATGTCCCTTCGTGGACCAACTTGAGGCGCGTGATCCAAATGGTCATGCGCGCTACTGCTAGGATCGCCAGGAAAACCAAACTTTCCTCCCTGGGGAACGGCGGCTCCATGTTGTACACAAAAGTTCCTACGTCGAGATCGAGCAGACACTCGGCATCGATGTGAGCTGTTATCAAAAGGCCAAGAACGAACTGTTGGTACTAGTAACCACCTTGAAGTAGTTTTTTCAAAGTGTCCGAAAAATGTGGTCGGGCCCCTGTAGACTACGATATGGTCTACTATTATACTAAACTGACCACATACAATGATAGAAGCGGTATCAAGGAGCAAAATTGGGAATGTTTCATTTTGAACAGAGGTGATTTATTAAAATTGTGGGGTCTTCGTACGCACACGATCCCCAAAGAATGGAAATAAAAAACTTAAAAATCTTGCATATAAGAATACTTTGATAGGTTGTTTACATTTCAAGCAGGAGTGATTTATTAAAATCATGGGGTCTGCGTATGCGCCGGTTCCTCAAAGAATGGAAAGAAAAACTTTACACAAGCTTTTACAAGGGTTTTTGATATAGATGTGCAGAAGAATACTTTGATAGATATGCTTCAGCTTGAACAGGGATGGTACATAAAAATTGTGATGTTTGTGTTCGCGCTTGGCATCCATAGAATGAAAATATGCCACAAACTATAACAAAGGCTTTCCATATCTATATGCGTAAGTATACGTTTATAATTATGTTTCAGTTTGAAGAAATATGGTATAATAAAATTATAGGGTATGCGTTCACGCTTATTCTTCATGGAATGGAAATATGTTACAAAGTTTAACAAGTGTTTTTAATATAAAACTACATAAGAATATTGTGATAAGTGTGTTTAATTTTTTTTACACAGGCATTAACACTCATCAAGGCCCAGGGGCAACTCTAAGAGAAGGTTTAAAGAATGTACAGTAGTCACTTGGGTAATATAGTAATCGTTAGCAATGGAAATTAGTTAAATCTGTTAACTTAACTGAAACAGCTCATCAAGAACTTGTTTACGTTGAACTTGAAGACAACCATATTATACTCAGCTGAAAACAAGCAAACAGAAGACACTTCCACCGGCACGCAGTTCTAAGAAAGAAACTTTGTTCATGGAATCTACGTTTAGGTTTAGACACAGGTAAAGAGTTAAGGAAATTATTGATAGTGTTTTCAGCTAGACTAGTGTTTCTCATGAAAGATTGGCGAGGGGGAACCATAGATTGGAGCTCAGACGAGCACTTGCCATGAAAATAACCGTAAAGCAGAGACAGACTTGCAACATCTCTTCTGTGAGAAAGAGGTTGCAGGGAAGAGAAAAGGGCATCCCCTACTAGGCTCAGAAGTTTATTTTTAACTCTATCAATACAGGATAAGTCCTTTCTACCAGCTCCTGCCAAGATGTGGCAACAGTGCTGCATCCTTGGACGTACCTGGCTCTTATATAGATAGTGAATTGCATCAGCAGTGAGATATCTACTGGATTGATAGAAGGATCCCACCATTTTTCAGTGACCTTGTCAACGGATTTGATGTACATATTCCATTTCAGATCAGGAGTAAAGGTCAAGCCCAGAAGCTTGTCAAAACATAAGGCTTCCCCAAGACGAGAGCTATTTATTTCAATTGATGCCAGATAGTGATCGTTGATGATGTAAAGATAGAAGCTTTGTTTTAGATGAATTAAAAGTAACCAGCCACCTCTTTCCCCATTATATCATATACTCAAGATCAGAGGAGAGGGAATCAGAGAGAACTTGGTCGTTTACAATCGTTGATGTGCTGCCATAGATACTGTGAACTTCTGATTTCTGCTCATCAACCACTACTTTTATGAACCTATCAGAAAGAAATGATTTAATAATTGAGAAGACATTTCCAGCTATACCATAGCTGGAAATCTAGTGAAGTAACCCTTTATGCCACACGCTATCAAAGGCCTTTGATATGTAAAGAGAAATTGCCCTATAGAGGAAGCCTCCTTCGAGAGATTCGCTAATCCTATGAGATATAACTGTAAGCACACTTGCTGTAGACCTAGTAGAACAGAAAACATATCGCATGTCACTAAGAAGGTTATTTTTGCTGAGATGGTTGATTACTTCTCTATTTAACACATTATATTACAGCAACTTACTCAGGACGCATAGGAGACTTATTTGCCTGTACTGAGAGGGAGATGACTGATCACATGAATTCTTAAATACAGGGCATACTGATGAGATTTTCCAGGGCGATGGGAAGCAATTCTCCTTAAGACAACGTTTAAACAGTTTTGTAAAGATGGACACTAGTTCTGGTTGAAGTTTTTGAGCATTATAATTGGAATACCATCAGGACCAGTTGTTTCACTGGGATAAAGGTTGTTGATTAAGTTGGCAACATCACATACAGGTATTTGTATGTAACATAGCGTGTTTTCTGATACAGAGGAAATATTGGGGGTTGGCAGCCTTAGTCACAGAGGGAAAAATTAGCTGCGAATTTCTTGGCAAAGAGTTTGATAGAGCACACGCTTTTGTTCAGGATTCTGTTTGCTATTTGCCCAAACTGGTGGAAACCAAGCCGCTGCTCAGCTACTTTAGACTTGACAGACATAGCATACAACCCTTTCGTGTTATTTATTACTTTTTTTTTACAGAGGATGCTGGCAGTCCTGAATACAACTTAATCTCAATACATCTATTACATTGGAAACAATGGAAAAAGTGATCTCTGTGTGCAATGACAGCAGCACATTCTGGAAAGAACCATGGCTGGCTGTTAGGTTTTTGCTGGAACTTTTTCGAGGTTATGAGACTGTCTCTACCTACAATTAACCATTCTTTCAGATCTGATACTATAGAGCACACATCTTTTTTAAACATGCAACGCAGAGATAGATCTGATATAAATGTACAGAAGCTATCCCAGTCAGCCATATATATTATAAAAACCTAGTTAAACTTGGTGATATATCCCCATTCTATGGTATATACGCTATACTGCATGATGGAGAGGTACGTCTGAGGACTTATTACATTTCATTTTTATCTTAACTGATACAGCAGAGTGGTTGGAAGATCCCAGTGGAGACAGAATGAAAGCTGAACATAGTTCAGGGCAAGTTGTAAGAAAAAGGTCTAGGAGACTTGCATACTGGCCGTCAGTGTCGGGCGTACAGCTGGGTTCATGAACAATCTGAATGAGGTCATAAGCAATAGACAAATCGTGACAGAATCTCCCCTCATCATCGGTCTTGTTAGAGTGGGTCAACCATTCCACATTGTGAACATTGAAGTCTCCATATATGTGAATGTTAGTTAAAAGATAAGCAGACAGGATGTGGTCAATTTTCTCAGATATGCTTTTAAAGATAGTAATTCCGCCGTTGTGGGGGCGATAGAGGGCAAATATATAACCAGGTGTGGTATAATAAAATTGTGGAGGCGTATCTTGATTTCATAGAATGATTTTTAATGAATTTTTTCACTAAAATATAGTTTAAGAAAAATAAGTCGTTTGTGAGTAATGTTGAAACCAATTTAGGTTACCAAAATAGAATTTGACCAATATTAAAATAATCTATATAATAAAGCTGCACGTCTGTATGTCTCTGTACAGGAATAGTTGACTATTATAGAAATCTGACCGCATGACAATGATAGAAGAGGTCTCGAGGATCAACAAGGCCGATAGCTATTAGTTGCGTGAATTAGTTCAGTGAATGAATGTGTAAATGTAGGATTGACATGAAATTCTTAAAGATAAACTAAAATGACCGAAAAATGGGCTGAAATGATTTAAATAAATAAAAAGTAAATGACTTAGAATGACTTTAATGAACTTAAGGATGAACTGAATGACCTTAAGAATGACTTGAATACTTAAAAAATAACTGGAATCCTTCAAAAACAACATGAATGATCTGGAGAATGACTTGAATGGCTTTGAGACTGACTGGTTGTAAAGTGGGTTATCATTTTACATTAGATTAATACAGAAAAGTGATCCCCCACTTTAAACCACAAAGTTACAAACATAAGTACAGCATGTAGTAAGAACAGATACTACACTTTGATCTTGCCCAAAAGGCCAAGAAAAGGGTATTTATTTACTCCCCCACCGAGTAAATTAAGCACATGGCCGATTTTTAATGTGAGGAGTGAAGACGAAATGGGGACCAGCTCCCCGGGTAGTAGGGGAACTGAATAGTAACAATTGGTATGAAGGGTTGACCCTACATTGACCAAGGTCTTATATGTGGGGTTGCCCCCACATATGGTCTTTGCTTGCAGTATCTGCTGGAACAGATACTATACTTTGATCACATTAAAAATCTGCAAAAAGGGTATTTATTTGCTCCCCCACCGAGGAGTGAAGGGGAAATGGGGACCAACTCTCTATGGAGTAGGGAAGCTGGATAGTGACAATTGGTATGAAGAGTTGCCCCTACATTGACCAAGGTCTTATATTTGGGGTTGGTATTTATTTGCTCCCCCACCGAGCAAATAAGGCACAACGCAGATTTTTAATGTGAGGACGGAAGGGTATATGGGGACCAACTCACCGGGGAGTAGGGGAGCTGGATAGTGACAATTGGTATGAATGGTGGCCCCCTACATTGACCAAGGTCTTATATGTGGTGTTGCCCCCACATATGGTCTTTGCTTGCAGTATCTGCCGGAACAGATGCTACACTTTGATCTTGTTTATATAGTTTATTTCCGTACTGAAAAAATTTTACAATTAAATAATGAGAAATTCAAAAAATTAAAGCAAAAAAAATAGCATTTGTAAACAAACATAGGCACAAGGGCATACAAGAAATCGGAGGGGGAGTGTTGCAGGGTCTTTGTTACTACAGTGAAAATGGAGTCTTTGGCGACTTTACTCTTGACTGGCAACATTTACCACAATACCTCATTCACTCTGTGAACTCTAAACTAACTAATGAAAACCCCAGCGTTTTTGCAAAAAAGAATATATTTACAATTTCTGTGGCCAAAAGGCCAAGAGAAACTTAAAAAGCTAAGAACATCATCTATTAACAACAGACCTTTGATCTTAACCAAAAAGGCCAAGCACAAAAGTATTACGGACAGACCGACTGACGGACCGATGGAGTGACTTATAGAGTCGCTTGCACGCGACAAAAATGTGTATTTTACATTTTGAACAGTGGTAGTTCATTAAAATTGTGGGTCTGCGCCTGGCCCCTAATGTATGAAAATATAAAAATGCAAAAATACGTTTACAAGAGCTTTATATACATTTGTGTGAGAAGACTTTGATAAGTATGTTTTAGCTTAGACATGGATGGTATAATAAAATTGTGGGGTCTGTGTTTGCGCCTAGCATTCAGAAAATGAAAATATGGCACCAACTTTACCACAGAGTTCTGATATCTATCCACGTAACTATCCTTTCTGAATTATGTTACAGTTTTAATAAATATGTTATGATAAAATTATGGGGTCTGCGTTCACGCCTGACCACCATAGAATGGGGATATATCACCAAGTTTAACTAGGTTTTTATAATATAGATCTACATAAGAATATTGTGATAAGCATGTTTCAATTTGAACAGGTGTGGTATAATAAAATTATGGGATCTATCTGGCTAACATGTGAACGAAATATGATAATAAAGCTGAACGTCTGTGTGTGTGTATGTCTGTACACGAATATGCTCCTATATCATTTACCATTATACAAAACTGACTACATAAAATGATAGAAGAATTATCAAGGAGCAAAAATGGATATGTTACATTTTGAACAGGGCTGGTTTCATAAAATTATGGGGTCTCCCTATGCGACCAGTCCCCAAAGAATGGAAATAAAACCTTAAAAAAAGACTTTTACAATTTTTCATATAGATACACATAAGATATTTTAATAGGTATGTTTCAGCTTGAACAAGGATGCTATATAAAAATTGTGGGGCTGCATTCGCGCCTGGCATCCATAGAATGAAAATATGCCACAAACTATTGTCTGTATGTATAAAGTAATTGTTAATTTTTATTTTAAAATATTGCGGATATAAAACCTCTCTAAAAAAAATAAAGTTGAGCCCTATTTATGGAATTATGAAAAAGCGGTCAACTTCCAACTTCCTGTCATTGGGTACTTTGACGGCCAACTCTGAACGCTCATCGAAATAGCATTCATAGGTACTTAATTTCCTTCCAATAATTTGTTAGTTGCCGATGTCTTGGAGGAAAGGCTGTGACGGCAAGAGTAGCTTTGCTGACTAGGTTTGATTTTCTCGAGCAGCAATAATTTTCACTTTCTACACTGATAATTGCATAAGCATGAAACAATCTATAATATAAAAGGCAAAATGTGTGTGTATGTGTTTATATGTCTTGCAAAAAATTCCTACAGATGCGTCAGAACGTAACGAATTAGGTATCAGTTTAAATCTTGATCCTTCTGATGACAAATATTGAAAAACTGGTCAAATTTTTCATCAATTCCTTCGCCCTCAACTGGGCATACAAGGAGGGGGTCACTTTTTTCGCCGACATTGTCACAAGTAATTGCCTCCTTTCTATGGACTAGCCTTAATTTCAACACTCGCGACTTCCGGTTTCGCCATGGACGCATCAGCTAAGACATTACGTTTCTTTAAACCTTCTTTTCCTCCTTCACATTACTGGTTCGTGCCTACTACCACTTTTATTTTAACACCTCTCTCCACCCGGGATGCCTCCGGTTGTTTTGATCCCCCCCCCCCCGAACTACTACCACTTTTTATTTCGGGGTTCCTTACTACACCACCTCGACACACCCGGGCAAAGCCGGGTACCCCAGCTAGTATAATCTAAACTTGATAGGAAAACGATTCAACACAACTAATGAACGGATATTTTGGTTCTTTCGCAGTTCTAGGAAACAGAAATATGGGGAAGAAAATGGGACATAAGTCGTGTTACACTGGTAGTAAGAATCCCACGTTATTGAAAATTATTGAAACTTTAGTGAAATTGACGCTATCACTATAAAATATTGGTAAAAATTGAAATAATTGGAGAATAACTTAATTACAAAGTATTTAATAATTATTATCATAAAAAATAATTATTGTAAAAGAATTTTTAAAACTTAAAATCACATTTCAGTAAATCGATTCGACTGGCTATTAAAAGTGAGACATTTTATTTTATTTCAAAATTAAAAAAATATATATTAAATCGAAAATGCAAGGAAGTGGACTATTGCTGATCAGGTGTGGAAGAGTAGGAAATCGATTCAAATATTTCCGCATATATTATTAGTATAAAAATTGTTATTAGTATAAAAAATTTTATTAGTATAAAAATTTTTATTAGGATAAAAATTATTATTAGTATAAAAATTATTATTAGTATAAAAATTGTTATTAGTATAAAAATTGTTATTAGTATAAAAATTATTATTACTATAAAAATTGTTATTACTATAAAAATTGTTATTACTATAAAAATTATTATTACTATAAAAATTGTTATTAGTATAAAAATTGTTATTAGTATAAAAATTATTATTACTATAAAAATTGTTATTAGTATAAAAATTGTTATTAGTATAAAAATTGTTATTAGTATAAAAATTATTATTAGTATAAAAATTGTTATTACTATAAAAATTATTATTAGTATAAAAATTATTATTACTATAAAAATTATTATTACTATAAAAATTGTTATTACTATAAAAATTGTTATTAGTATAAAAATTGTTATTAGTATAAAAATTATTATTACTATAAAAATTGTTATTAGTATAAAAATTGTTATTAGTATAAAAATTGTTATTAGTATAAAAATTGTTATTACTATAAAAATTGTTATTACTATAAAAATTATTATTACTATAAAAATTATTATTAGTATAAAAATTGTTATTACTATAAAAATTGTTATTAGTATAAAAATTGTTATTAGTATAAAAATTATTATTAGTATAAAAATTGTTATTAGTATAAAAATTGTTATTAGTATAAAAATTATTATTACTATAAAAATTGTTATTACTATAAAAATTGTTATTACTATAAAAATTATTATTACTATAAAAATTGTTATTAGTATAAAAATTGTTATTAGTATAAAAATTATTATTACTATAAAAATTATTATTACTATAAAATTATTATTAGTATAAAAATTATTATTAGTATAAAAATTATTATTACTATAAAAATTATTATTACTATAAAATTATTATTACTATAAAAATTATTATTAGTATAAAAATTATTATTACTATAAAAATTATTATTAGTATAAAAATTGTTATTAGTATAAAAATTGTTATTACTATAAAAATTATTATTACTATAAAAATTGTTATTAGTATAAAAATTGTTATTAGTATAAAAATTGTTATTAGTATAAAAATTGTTATTAGTATAAAAATTATTATTAGTATAAAAATTATTATTAGTATAAAAATTATTATTAGTATAAAAATTGTTATTAGTATAAAAATTATTATTAGTATAAAAATTATTATTACTATAAAAATTGTTATTACTATAAAAATTGTTATTACTATAAAAATTATTATTACTATAAAAATTGTTATTAGTATAAAAATTGTTATTAGTATAAAAATTGTTATTAGTATAAAAATTGTTATTAGTATAAAAATTGTTATTAGTATAAAAATTGTTATTAGTATAAAAATTATTATTAGTATAAAAATTATTATTAGTATAAAAATTGTTATTAGTATAAAAATTGTTATTAGTATAAAAATTGTTATTAGTATAAAAATTATTATTAGTATAAAAATTATTATTACTATAAAAAATATTATTAGTATAAAAATTGTTATTAGTATAAAAATTGTTATTAGTATAAAAATTATTATTAGTATAAAAATTGTTATTACTATAAAAATTGTTATTACTATAAAAATTATTATTAGTATAAAAATTATTATTAGTATAAAAATTATTATTAGTATAAAAATTATTATTAGTATAAAAATTGTTATTAGTATAAAAATTATTATTAGTATAAAGATTATTATTACTGTAAAAATAATTATTAGTATAAAAATTATTATTAGTATAAAAATTGTTATTAGTATAAAAATTGTTATTAGTATAAAAATTATTATTACTATAAAAATTGTTATTAGTATAAAAATTATTATTACTATAAAAATTGTTATTAGTATAAAAATTGTTATTACTATAAAAATTGTTATTACTATAAAAATTGTTATTAGTTAAAAAATTATTATTACTATAAAAATTGTTATTAGTATAAAAATTGTTATTACTATAAAAATTATTATTACTATAAAAATTGTTATTAGTATAAAAATTATTATTACTATAAAAATTATTATTACTATAAAAATTGTTATTAGTATAAAAATTATTATTACTATAAAAATTGTTATTACTATAAAAATTGTTATTAGTATAAAAATTGTTATTAGTATAAAAATTATTATTACTATAAAAATTGTTATTAGTATAAAAATTGTTATTAGTATAAAAATTATTATTACTAAAAAAATTATTATTAGTATAAAAATTGTTATTAGTATAAAAATTGTTATTAGTATAAAAATTGTTATTAGTATAAAAATTGTTATTAGTATAAAAATTATTATTAGTATAAAAATTATTATTAGTATAAAAATTGTTATTAGTATAAAAATTGTTATTAGTATAAAAATTATTATTACTATAAAAATTGTTATTAGTATAACAATTATTATTAGTATAAAAATTATTATTAGTATAAAAATTATTATTACTATAAAAATTGTTATTAGTATAAAAATTATTATTAGTATAAAAATTGTTATTAGTATAAAAATTATTATTACTAAAAAAATTATTATTAGTATAAAAATTGTTATTAGTATAAAAATTGTTATGAGTATAAAAATTATTATTAGTATAAAAATTGTTATTAGTATAAAAATTATTATTACTATAAAAATTGTTATTAGTATAAAAATTGTTATTAGTATAAAAATTGTTATTAGTATAAAAATTGTTATTAGTATAAAAATTGTTATTACTATAAAAATTGTTATTAGTATAAAAATTATTATTAGTATAAAAATTGTTATTACTATAAAAATTATTATTAGTATAAAAATTATTATTAGTATAAAAATTATTATTAGTATAAAAATTGTTATTAGTATAAAAATTGTTATTAGTATAAAAATTGTTATTAGTATAAAAATTGTTATTACTATAAAAATTATTATTAGTATAAAAATTATTATTAATATAAAAATTGTTATTAGTATAAAAATTATTATTACTATAAAAATTGTTATTACTATAAAAATTGTTATTACTATAAAAATTATTATTAATATAAAAATTGTTATTAGTATAAAAATTGTTATTACTATAAAAATTATTATTAGTATAAAAATTATTATTAGTATAAAAATTATTATTAGTATAAAAATTGTTATTAGTATAAAAATTGTTTATAGTATAAAAATTGTTATTACTAAAAAAATTATTATTAGTATAAAAATTGTTATTAGTATAAAAATTGTTATTAGTATAAAAATTGTTATTAGTATAAAAATTATTATCAGTATAAAAATTATGATTAGTATAAAAATTATTATTAGTATAAAAATTATTATTACTAAAAAAATTGTTATTAGTATAAAAATTGTTATTACTATAAAAATTGTTATTAGTATAAAAATTGTTATTAGTATAAAAATTATTATTACTATAAAAATTGTTATTAGTATAAAAATTGTTATTAGTATAAAAATTGTTATTAGTATAAAAATTGTTATTAGTATAAAAATTGTTATTACTATAAAAATTGTTATTACTATAAAAATTATTATTAGTATAAAAATTATTATTAGTATAAAAATTGTTATTACTATAAAAATTGTTATTACTATAAAAATTATTATTAGTATAAAAATTATTATTAGTATAAAAATTGTTATTAGTATAAAAATTATTATTAGTATAAAGATTGTTATTAGTATAAAAATTGTTATTAGTATAAAAATTTTTATTACTATAAAAATTATTATTAGTATAAAAATTATTATTAGTATAAAAATTATTATTAGTATAAAAATTGTTATTACTATAAAAATTGTTATTACTATAAAAATTATTATTAGTATAAAAATTATTATTAGTATAAAAATTGTTATTAGTATAAAAATTATTATTAGTATAAAGATTATTATTACTGTAAAAATTGTTATTAGTATAAAAATTATTATTAGTATAAAAATTGTTATTAGTATAAAAATTGTTATTAGTATAAAAATTATTATTAGTATAAAAATTGTTATTAGTATAAAAATTATTATTAGTATAAAAATTATTATTAGTATAAAAATTGTTATTAATATAAAAATTGTTATTAATATAAAAATTATTATTAATATAAAAATTATTATTAGTATAAAAATTGTTATTAGTATAAAAATTATTATTACTATAAAAATTGTTATTAGTATAAAAATTGTTATTAGTATAAAAATTATTATTACTATAAAAATTATTATTAGTATAAAAATTATTATTAGTATAAAAATTATTATTACTATAAAAATTATTATTAGTATAAAAATTATTATTAGTATAAAAATTATTATTACTATAAAAATTATTATTAATATAAAAATTGTTATTACTATAAAAATTATTATTAATATAAAAATTATTATTAGTATAAAAATTATTATTAGTATAAAAATTATTATTACTATAAAAATTATTATTAGTATAAAAATTATTATTAGTATAAAAATTGTTATTAGTATAAAAATTATTATTACTATAAAAATTATTATTAGTATAAAAATTGTTATTAGTATAAAAATTATTATTAGTATAAAAATTATTATTAGTATAAAAATTGTTATTACTATAAAAATTGTTATTAGTATAAAAATTGTTATTAGTATAAAAATTGTTATTAGTATAAAAATTATTATTACTATAAAAATTGTTATTAGTATAAAAATTGTTATTAGTATAAAAATTATTATTAGTATAAAAATTATTATTAGTATAAAAATTATTATTAGTATAAAAATTATTATTAGTATAAAAATTGTTATTAGTATAAAAATTTTTATTACTAAAAAAATTATTCTTAGTATAAAAATTGTTATTAGTATAAAAATTGTTATTACTATAAAAATTGTTATTAGTATAAAAATTGTTATTACTATAAAAATTATTATTAGTATAAAAATTGTTATTAGTATAAAAATTGTTATTAGTATAAAAATTGTTATTAGTATAAAAATTGTTATTACTATAAAAATTATTATTAGTATAAAAATTGTTATTAGTATAAAAATTGTTATTACTATAAAAATTGTTATTAGTATAAAAATTGTTATTACTATAAAAATTATTATTAGTATAAAAATTATTATTAGTATAAAAATTATTATTAGTATAAAAATTGTTATTAGTATAAAAATTGTTATTAGCATTAAAATTGTTATTAGTATAAAAATTATTATTACTATAAAAATTATTATTAGTATAAAAATTGTTATTAGTATAAAAATTGTTATTAGTATAAAAATTATTATTAGTATAAAAATTGTTATTAGTATAAAAATTGTTATTACTATAAAAATTGTTATTAGTATAAAAATTGTTATTAGTATAAAAATTATTATTAGTATAAAAATTGTTATTAGTATAAAAATTATTATTAGTATAAAAATTGTTATTAGTATAAAAATTGTTATTAGTATAAAAATTATTATTAGTATAAAAATTATTATTACTATAAAAATTATTATTACTATAAAATAGTTATTAGTATAAAAATTGTTATTAGCGTAAAAATTGTTATTAGTATAAAAATTATTATTACTATAAAAATTATTATTAGTATAAAAATTGTTATTAGTATAAAAATTGTTATTAGTATAAAAATTGTTATTAGTATAAAAATTATTATTAGTATAAAAATTGTTATTAGTATAAAAATTGTTATTACTATAAAAATTGTTATTAGTATAAAAATTGTTATTACTATAAAAAATGTTATTAGTATAAAAATTGTTATTAGTATAAAAATTATTATTAGTATAAAAATTATTATTAGTATAAAAATTATTATTAGTATAAAAATTATTATTAGTATAAAAATTATTATTAGTATAAAAATTATTATTAATATAAAAATTGCTATTAGTATAAAAATTATTATTAGTATAAAAATTATTATTAGTATAAAAATTGTTATTAGTATAAAAATTGTTATTAGTATAAAAATTATTATTAGTATAAAAATTATTATTAGTATAAAAATTGTTATTAGTATAAAAATTGTTATTAGTATAAAAATTGTTATTAGTATAAAAATTGTTATTAGTATAAAAATTATTATTACTATAAAAATTGTTATTAGTATAAAAATTATTATTACTATAAAAATTATTATTAGTATAAAAATTGTTATTAATATAAAAATTGTTATTAGTATAAAAATTGTTATTAGTATAAAAATTATTATTAGTATAAAAATTGTTATTAGTATAAAAATTATTATTAGTATAAAAATTATTATTAGTATAAAAATTATTATTAGTATAAAAATTGTTATTAGTATAAAAATTGTTATTAGTATAAAAATTGTTATTAGTATAAAAATTATTATTAGTATAAAAATTATTATTAGTATAAAAATTATTATTAGTATAAAAATTATTATTAGTATAAAAATTATTATTAGTATAAAAATTATTATTAGTATAAAAATTATTATTAGTATAAAAATTGTTATTAGTATAAAAATTGTTATTAGTATAAAAATTATTATTACTATAAAAATTGTTATTACTATAAAAATTGTTATTACTATAAAAATTATTATTACTATAAAAATTGTTATTAGTATAAAAATTGTTATTAGTATAAAAATTATTATTACTATAAAAATTGTTATTAGTATAAAAATTGTTATTAGTATAAAAATTGTTATTAGTATAAAAATTATTATTAGTATAAAAATTGTTATTACTATAAAAATTATTATTAGTATAAAAATTATTATTACTATAAAAATTATTATTACTATAAAAATTGTTATTACTATAAAAATTGTTATTAGTATAAAAATTGTTATTAGTATAAAAATTATTATTACTATAAAAATTGTTATTAGTATAAAAATTGTTATTAGTATAAAAATTGTTATTAGTATAAAAATTGTTATTAGTATAAAAATTGTTATTACTATAAAAATTGTTATTACTATAAAAATTATTATTACTATAAAAATTATTATTAGTATAAAAATTGTTATTACTATAAAAATTGTTATTAGTATAAAAATTGTTATTAGTATAAAAATTATTATTAGTATAAAAATTGTTATTAGTATAAAAATTGTTATTAGTATAAAAATTATTATTACTATAAAAATTGTTATTACTATAAAAATTGTTATTACTATAAAAATTATTATTACTATAAAAATTGTTATTAGTATAAAAATTGTTATTAGTATAAAAATTATTATTACTATAAAAATTATTATTACTATAAAAATTATTATTAGTATAAAAATTATTATTAGTATAAAAATTATTATTACTATAAAAATTATTATTACTATAAAAATTATTATTACTATAAAAATTATTATTAGTATAAAAATTATTATTACTATAAAAATTATTATTAGTATAAAAATTGTTATTAGTATAAAAATTGTTATTACTATAAAAATTATTATTACTATAAAAATTGTTATTAGTATAAAAATTGTTATTAGTATAAAAATTGTTATTAGTATAAAAATTGTTATTAGTATAAAAATTATTATTAGTATAAAAATTATTATTAGTATAAAAATTATTATTAGTATAAAAATTGTTATTAGTATAAAAATTATTATTAGTATAAAAATTATTATTACTATAAAAATTGTTATTACTATAAAAATTGTTATTACTATAAAAATTATTATTACTATAAAAATTGTTATTAGTATAAAAATTGTTATTAGTATAAAAATTGTTATTAGTATAAAAATTGTTATTAGTATAAAAATTGTTATTAGTATAAAAATTGTTATTAGTATAAAAATTATTATTAGTATAAAAATTATTATTAGTATAAAAATTGTTATTACTATAAAAATTGTTATTAGTATAAAAATTGTTATTAGTATAAAAATTATTATTAGTATAAAAATTATTATTACTATAAAAAATATTATTAGTATAAAAATTGTTATTAGTATAAAAATTGTTATTAGTATAAAAATTATTATTAGTATAAAAATTGTTATTACTATAAAAATTGTTATTACTATAAAAATTATTATTAGTATAAAAATTATTATTAGTATAAAAATTATTATTAGTATAAAAATTATTATTAGTATAAAAATTGTTATTAGTATAAAAATTATTATTAGTATAAAGATTATTATTACTGTAAAAATAATTATTAGTATAAAAATTATTATTAGTATAAAAATTGTTATTAGTATAAAAATTTTTATTAGTATAAAAATTATTATTACTATAAAAATTGTTATTAGTATAAAAATTATTATTACTATAAAAATTGTTATTAGTATAAAAATTGTTATTACTATAAAAATTGTTATTACTATAAAAATTGTTATTAGTATAAAAATTATTATTACTATAAAAATTGTTATTAGTATAAAAATTGTTATTAGTATAAAAATTATTATTAGTATAAAAATTGTTATTAGTATAAAAATTGTTATTAGTATAAAAATTATTATTACTATAAAAATTGTTATTACTATAAAAATTGTTATTACTATAAAAATTATTATTACTATAAAAATTGTTATTAGTATAAAAATTGTTATTAGTATAAAAATTATTATTACTATAAAAATTATTATTACTATAAAAATTATTATTAGTATAAAAATTATTATTAGTATAAAAATTATTATTACTATAAAAATTATTATTACTATAAAAATTATTATTACTATAAAAATTATTATTAGTATAAAAATTATTATTACTATAAAAATTATTATTAGTATAAAAATTGTTATTAGTATAAAAATTGTTATTACTATAAAAATTATTATTACTATAAAAATTGTTATTAGTATAAAAATTGTTATTAGTATAAAAATTGTTATTAGTATAAAAATTGTTATTAGTATAAAAATTATTATTAGTATAAAAATTATTATTAGTATAAAAATTATTATTAGTATAAAAATTGTTATTAGTATAAAAATTATTATTAGTATAAAAATTATTATTACTATAAAAATTGTTATTACTATAAAAATTGTTATTACTATAAAAATTATTATTACTATAAAAATTGTTATTAGTATAAAAATTGTTATTAGTATAAAAATTGTTATTAGTATAAAAATTGTTATTAGTATAAAAATTGTTATTAGTATAAAAATTGTTATTAGTATAAAAATTATTATTAGTATAAAAATTATTATTAGTATAAAAATTGTTATTACTATAAAAATTGTTATTAGTATAAAAATTGTTATTAGTATAAAAATTATTATTAGTATAAAAATTATTATTACTATAAAAAATATTATTAGTATAAAAATTGTTATTAGTATAAAAATTGTTATTAGTATAAAAATTATTATTAGTATAAAAATTGTTATTACTATAAAAATTGTTATTACTATAAAAATTATTATTAGTATAAAAATTATTATTAGTATAAAAATTATTATTAGTATAAAAATTATTATTAGTATAAAAATTGTTATTAGTATAAAAATTATTATTAGTATAAAGATTATTATTACTGTAAAAATAATTATTAGTATAAAAATTATTATTAGTATAAAAATTGTTATTAGTATAAAAATTTTTATTAGTATAAAAATTATTATTACTATAAAAATTGTTATTAGTATAAAAATTATTATTACTATAAAAATTGTTATTAGTATAAAAATTGTTATTACTATAAAAATTGTTATTACTATAAAAATTGTTATTAGTATAAAAATTATTATTACTATAAAAATTGTTATTAGTATAAAAATTGTTATTACTATAAAAATTATTATTACTATAAAAATTGTTATTAGTATAAAAATTATTATTACTATAAAAATTATTATTACTATAAAAATTGTTATTAGTATAAAAATTATTATTACTATAAAAATTGTTATTACTATAAAAATTGTTATTAGTATAAAAATTGTTATTAGTATAAAAATTATTATTACTATAAAAATTGTTATTAGTATAAAAATTGTTATTAGTATAAAAATTATTATTACTAAAAAAATTATTATTAGTATAAAAATTGTTATTAGTATAAAAATTGTTATTAGTATAAAAATTGTTATTAGTATAAAAATTGTTATTAGTATAAAAATTATTATTAGTATAAAAATTATTATTAGTATAAAAATTGTTATTAGTATAAAAATTGTTATTAGTATAAAAATTATTATTACTATAAAAATTGTTATTAGTATAAAAATTATTATTAGTATAAAAATTATTATTAGTATAAAAATTATTATTACTATAAAAATTGTTATTAGTATAAAAATTATTATTAGTATAAAAATTGTTATTAGTATAAAAATTATTATTACTAAAAAAATTATTATTAGTATAAAAATTGTTATTAGTATAAAAATTGTTATTAGTATAAAAATTATTATTAGTATAAAAATTGTTATTAGTATAAAAATTATTATTACTATAAAAATTGTTATTAGTATAAAAATTGTTATTAGTATAAAAATTGTTATTAGTATAAAAATTGTTATTAGTATAAAAATTGTTATTACTATAAAAATTGTTATTAGTATAAAAATTATTATTAGTATAAAAATTGTTATTACTATAAAAATTATTATTAGTATAAAAATTATTATTAGTATAAAAATTATTATTAGTATAAAAATTGTTATTAGTATAAAAATTGTTATTAGTATAAAAATTGTTATTAGTATAAAAATTGTTATTATTATAAAAATTATTATTAGTATAAAAATTATTATTAATATAAAAATTGTTATTAGTATAAAAATTATTATTACTATAAAAATTGTTATTACTATAAAAATTGTTATTACTATAAAAATTATTATTAATATAAAAATTGTTATTAGTATAAAAATTGTTATTACTATAAAAATTATTATTAGTATAAAAATTATTATTAGTATAAAAATTGTTATTAGTATAAAAATTGTTATTAGTATAAAAATTGTTATTAGTATAAAAATTATTATTAGTATAAAAATTATTATTAGTATAAAAATTATTATTAGTATAAAAATTGTTATTAGTATAAAAATTGTTATTAGTATAAAAATTATTATTAGTATAAAAATTGTTTATAGTATAAAAATTGTTATTACTAAAAAAATTATTATTAGTATAAAAATTGTTATTAGTATAAAAATTGTTATTAGTATAAAAATTGTTATTAGTATAAAAATTATTATCAGTATAAAAATTATGATTAGTATAAAAATTATTATTAGTATAAAAATTATTATTACTAAAAAAATTGTTATTAGTATAAAAATTGTTATTACTATAAAAATTGTTATTAGTATAAAAATTGTTATTAGTATAAAAATTATTATTACTATAAAAATTGTTATTAGTATAAAAATTGTTATTAGTATAAAAATTGTTATTAGTATAAAAATTGTTATTACTATAAAAATTGTTATTACTATAAAAATTATTATTAGTATAAAAATTATTATTAGTATAAAAATTGTTATTACTATAAAAATTGTTATTACTATAAAAATTATTATTAGTATAAAAATTATTATTAGTATAAAAATTGTTATTAGTATAAAAATTATTATTAGTATAAAGATTGTTATTAGTATAAAAATTGTTATTAGTATAAAAATTTTTATTACTATAAAAATTATTATTAGTATAAAAATTATTATTAGTATAAAAATTATTATTAGTATAAAAATTGTTATTACTATAAAAATTGTTATTACTATAAAAATTATTATTAGTATAAAAATTATTATTAGTATAAAAATTGTTATTAGTATAAAAATTGTTATTAGTATAAAAATTATTATTAGTATAAAAATTATTATTAGTATAAAAATTATTATTAGTATAAAAATTGTTATTAGTATAAAAATTGTTATTAGTATAAAAATTATTATTACTATAAAAATTGTTATTACTATAAAAATTGTTATTAGTATAAAAATTATTATTAGTATAAAAATTGTTATTAGTATAAAAATTGTTATTAGTATAAAAATTATTATTAGTATAAAAATTATTATTACTATAAAAATTATTATTACTATAAAAATTGTTATTAGTATAAAAATTGTTATTAGTATAAAAATTATTATTACTATAAAAATTATTATTACTATAAAAATTATTATTAGTATAAAAATTATTATTAGTATAAAAATTATTATTACTATAAAAATTATTATTACTATAAAAATTATTATTACTATAAAAATTATTATTAGTATAAAAATTATTATTACTATAAAAATTATTATTAGTATAAAAATTGTTATTAGTATAAAAATTGTTATTACTATAAAAATTATTATTACTATAAAAATTGTTATTAGTATAAAAATTGTTATTAGTATAAAAATTGTTATTAGTATAAAAATTGTTATTAGTATAAAAATTATTATTAGTATAAAAATTATTATTAGTATAAAAATTATTATTAGTATAAAAATTGTTATTAGTATAAAAATTATTATTAGTATAAAAATTATTATTACTATAAAAATTGTTATTACTATAAAAATTGTTATTACTATAAAAATTATTATTACTATAAAAATTGTTATTAGTATAAAAATTGTTATTAGTATAAAAATTGTTATTAGTATAAAAATTGTTATTAGTATAAAAATTGTTATTAGTATAAAAATTATTATTAGTATAAAAATTATTATTAGTATAAAAATTGTTATTACTATAAAAATTGTTATTAGTATAAAAATTGTTATTAGTATAAAAATTATTATTAGTATAAAAATTATTATTACTATAAAAAATATTATTAGTATAAAAATTGTTATTAGTATAAAAAATTGTTATTAGTATAAAAATTATTATTAGTATAAAAATTGTTATTACTATAAAAAATTGTTATTACTATAAAAATTATTATTAGTATAAAAATTATTATTAGTATAAAAATTATTATTAGTATAAAAATTATTATTAGTATAAAAATTGTTATTAGTATAAAAATTATTATTAGTATAAAGATTATTATTACTGTAAAAATAATTATTAGTATAAAAATTATTATTAGTATAAAAATTGTTATTAGTATAAAAATTTTTATTAGTATAAAAATTATTATTACTATAAAAATTGTTATTAGTATAAAAATTATTATTACTATAAAAATTGTTATTAGTATAAAAATTGTTATTACTATAAAAATTGTTATTACTATAAAAATTGTTATTAGTATAAAAATTATTATTACTATAAAAATTGTTATTAGTATAAAAATTGTTATTACTATAAAAATTATTATTACTATAAAAATTGTTATTAGTATAAAAATTATTATTACTATAAAAATTATTATTACTATAAAAATTGTTATTAGTATAAAAATTATTATTACTATAAAAATTGTTATTACTATAAAAATTGTTATTAGTATAAAAATTGTTATTAGTATAAAAATTATTATTACTATAAAAATTGTTATTAGTATAAAAATTGTTATTAGTATAAAAATTATTATTACTAAAAAAATTATTATTAGTATAAAAATTGTTATTAGTATAAAAATTGTTATTAGTATAAAAATTGTTATTAGTATAAAAATTGTTATTAGTATAAAAATTATTATTAGTATAAAAATTATTATTAGTATAAAAATTGTTATTAGTATAAAAATTGTTATTAGTATAAAAATTATTATTACTATAAAAATTGTTATTAGTATAAAAATTATTATTAGTATAAAAATTATTATTAGTATAAAAATTATTATTACTATAAAAATTGTTATTAGTATAAAAATTATTATTAGTATAAAAATTGTTATTAGTATAAAAATTATTATTACTAAAAAAATTATTATTAGTATAAAAATTGTTATTAGTATAAAAATTGTTATTAGTATAAAAATTATTATTAGTATAAAAATTGTTATTAGTATAAAAATTATTATTACTATAAAAATTGTTATTAGTATAAAAATTGTTATTAGTATAAAAATTGTTATTAGTATAAAAATTGTTATTAGTATAAAAATTGTTATTACTATAAAAATTGTTATTAGTATAAAAATTATTATTAGTATAAAAATTGTTATTACTATAAAAATTATTATTAGTATAAAAATTATTATTAGTATAAAAATTATTATTAGTATAAAAATTGTTATTAGTATAAAAATTGTTATTAGTATAAAAATTGTTATTAGTATAAAAATTGTTATTATTATAAAAATTATTATTAGTATAAAAATTATTATTAATATAAAAATTGTTATTAGTATAAAAATTATTATTACTATAAAAATTGTTATTACTATAAAAATTGTTATTACTATAAAAATTATTATTAATATAAAAATTGTTATTAGTATAAAAATTGTTATTACTATAAAAATTATTATTAGTATAAAAATTATTATTAGTATAAAAATTGTTATTAGTATAAAAATTGTTATTAGTATAAAAAATTGTTATTAGTATAAAAATTATTATTAGTATAAAAATTATTATTAGTATAAAAATTATTATTAGTATAAAAATTGTTATTAGTATAAAAATTGTTATTAGTATAAAAATTATTATTAGTATAAAAATTGTTTATAGTATAAAAATTGTTATTACTAAAAAAATTATTATTAGTATAAAAATTGTTATTAGTATAAAAATTGTTATTAGTATAAAAATTGTTATTAGTATAAAAATTATTATCAGTATAAAAATTATGATTAGTATAAAAATTATTATTAGTATAAAAATTATTATTACTAAAAAAATTGTTATTAGTATAAAAATTGTTATTACTATAAAAATTGTTATTAGTATAAAAATTGTTATTAGTATAAAAATTATTATTACTATAAAAATTGTTATTAGTATAAAAATTGTTATTAGTATAAAAATTGTTATTAGTATAAAAATTGTTATTACTATAAAAATTGTTATTACTATAAAAATTATTATTAGTATAAAAATTATTATTAGTATAAAAATTGTTATTACTATAAAAATTGTAATTAGTATAAAAATTGTTATTAGTATAAAAATTATTATTAGTATAAAAATTGTTATTAGTATAAAAATTATTATTAGTATAAAAATTGTTATTAGTATAAAAATTATTATTAGTATAAAAATTGTTATTACTATAAAAATTATTATTACTATAAAAATTGTTATTAGTATAAAAATTGTTATTAGTATAAAAATTGTTATTAGTATAAAAATTGTTATTAGTATAAAAATTGTTATTACTATAAAAATTGTTATTACTATAAAAATTATTATTAGTATAAAAATTATTATTAGTATAAAAATTGTTATTACTATAAAAATTGTTATTACTATAAAAATTATTATTAGTATAAAAATTATTATTAGTATAAAAATTGTTATTAGTATAAAAATTATTATTAGTATAAAGATTGTTATTAGTATAAAAATTGTTATTAGTATAAAACTTTTTATTACTATAAAAATTATTATTAGTATAAAAATTATTATTAGTATAAAAATTATTATTAGTATAAAAATTGTTATTACTATAAAAATTGTTATTACTATAAAAATTATTATTAGTATAAAAATTATTATTAGTATAAAAATTGTTATTAGTATAAAAATTATTATTAGTATAAAGATTATTTTTTACTGTAAAAATTGTTATTAGTATAAAAATTATTATTAGTATAAAAATTGTTATTAGTATAAAAATTGTTATTAGTATAAAAATTATTATTAGTATAAAAATTGTTATTAGTATAAAAATTATTATTAGTATAAAAATTATTATTAGTACAAAAATTGTTATTAGTATAAAAATTTTTATTAGTATAAAAATTATTATTAGTATAAAAATTGTTATTAGTATAAAAATTATTATTACTATAAAAATTGTTATTAGTATAAAAATTGTTATTAGTATAAAAATTATTATTACTATAAAAATTATTATTAGTATAAAAATTGTTATTAGTATAAAAATTATTATTAGTATAAAAATTATTATTAGTATAAAAATTGTTATTACTATAAAAATTGTTATTAGTATAAAAATTGTTATTAGTATAAAAATTGTTATTAGTATAAAAAATTATTATTACTATAAAAATTGTTATTAGTATAAAAATTGTTATTAGTATAAAAATTATTATTAGTATAAAAATTATTATTAGTATAAAAATTATTATTAGTATAAAAATTATTATTAGTATAAAAATTGTTATTAGTATAAAAATTTTTATTACTAAAAAAATTATTCTTAGTATAAAAATTGTTATTAGTATAAAAATTGTTATTACTATAAAAATTGTTATTAGTATAAAAATTGTTATTACTATAAAAATTATTATTAGTATAAAAATTATTATTAGTATAAAAATTGTTATTAGTATAAAAATTGTTATTAGTATAAAAATTATTATTACTATAAAAATTGTTATTAGTATAAAAATTGTTATTAGTATAAAAAATTGTTATTAGTATAAAAATTGTTATTACTATAAAAATTGTTATTACTATAAAAATTATTATTAGTATAAAAATTATTATTAGTATAAAAATTGTTATTACTATAAAAATTGTTATTACTATAAAAATTATTATTAGTATAAAAATTATTATTAGTATAAAAATTGTTATTAGTATAAAAATTATTATTAGTATAAAGATTGTTATTAGTATAAAAATTGTTATTAGTATAAAAATTTTTATTACTATAAAAATTATTATTAGTATAAAAATTATTATTAGTATAAAAATTATTATTAGTATAAAAATTGTTATTACTATAAAAAATTGTTATTACTATAAAAATTATTATTAGTATAAAAATTATTATTAGTATAAAAATTGTTATTAGTATAAAAATTGTTATTAGTATAAAAATTATTATTAGTATAAAAATTATTATTAGTATAAAAATTATTATTAGTATAAAAATTGTTATTAGTATAAAAATTGTTATTAGTATAAAAATTATTATTACTATAAAAATTGTTATTACTATAAAAATTGTTATTACTATAAAAATTATTATTACTATAAAAATTGTTATTAGTATAAAAATTGTTATTAGTATAAAAATTATTATTACTATAAAAATTATTATTACTATAAAAATTATTATTAGTATAAAAATTATTATTAGTATAAAAATTATTATTACTATAAAAATTATTATTACTATAAAAATTATTATTACTATAAAAATTATTATTAGTATAAAAATTATTATTACTATAAAAATTATTATTAGTATAAAAATTGTTATTAGTATAAAAATTGTTATTACTATAAAAATTATTATTACTATAAAAATTGTTATTAGTATAAAAATTGTTATTAGTATAAAAATTGTTATTAGTATAAAAATTGTTATTAGTATAAAAATTATTATTAGTATAAAAATTATTATTAGTATAAAAATTATTATTAGTATAAAAATTGTTATTAGTATAAAAATTATTATTAGTATAAAAATTATTATTACTATAAAAATTGTTATTACTATAAAAATTGTTATTACTATAAAAATTATTATTACTATAAAAATTGTTATTAGTATAAAAATTGTTATTAGTATAAAAATTGTTATTAGTATAAAAATTGTTATTAGTATAAAAATTGTTATTAGTATAAAAATTATTATTAGTATAAAAATTATTATTAGTATAAAAATTGTTATTACTATAAAAATTGTTATTAGTATAAAAATTGTTATTAGTATAAAAATTATTATTAGTATAAAAATTATTATTACTATAAAAAATATTATTAGTATAAAAATTGTTATTAGTATAAAAATTGTTATTAGTATAAAAATTATTATTAGTATAAAAATTGTTATTACTATAAAAATTGTTATTACTATAAAAATTATTATTAGTATAAAAATTATTATTAGTATAAAAATTATTATTAGTATAAAAATTATTATTAGTATAAAAATTGTTATTAGTATAAAAATTATTATTAGTATAAAGATTATTATTACTGTAAAAATAATTATTAGTATAAAAATTATTATTAGTATAAAAATTGTTATTAGTATAAAAATTTTTATTAGTATAAAAATTATTCTTACTATAAAAATTGTTATTAGTATAAAAATTATTATTACTATAAAAATTGTTATTAGTATAAAAATTGTTATTACTATAAAAATTGTTATTACTATAAAAATTGTTATTAGTATAAAAATTATTATTACTATAAAAATTGTTATTAGTATAAAAATTGTTATTACTATAAAAATTATTATTACTATAAAAATTGTTATTAGTATAAAAATTATTATTACTATAAAAATTATTATTACTATAAAAATTGTTATTAGTATAAAAATTATTATTACTATAAAAATTGTTATTACTATAAAAATTGTTATTAGTATAAAAATTGTTATTAGTATAAAAATTATTATTACTATAAAAATTGTTATTAGTATAAAAATTGTTATTAGTATAAAAATTATTATTACTAAAAAAATTATTATTAGTATAAAAATTGTTATTAGTATAAAAATTGTTATTAGTATAAAAATTGTTATTAGTATAAAAATTGTTATTAGTATAAAAATTATTATTAGTATAAAAATTATTATTAGTATAAAAATTGTTATTAGTATAAAAATTGTTATTAGTATAAAAATTATTATTACTATAAAAATTGTTATTAGTATAAAAATTATTATTAGTATAAAAATTATTATTAGTATAAAAATTATTATTACTATAAAAATTGTTATTAGTATAAAAATTATTATTAGTATAAAAATTGTTATTAGTATAAAAATTATTATTACTAAAAAAATTATTATTAGTATAAAAATTGTTATTAGTATAAAAATTGTTATTAGTATAAAAATTATTATTAGTATAAAAATTGTTATTAGTATAAAAATTATTATTACTATAAAAATTGTTATTAGTATAAAAATTGTTATTAGTATAAAAATTGTTATTAGTATAAAAATTGTTATTAGTATAAAAATTGTTATTACTATAAAAATTGTTATTAGTATAAAAATTATTATTAGTATAAAAATTGTTATTACTATAAAAATTATTATTAGTATAAAAATTATTATTAGTATAAAAATTATTATTAGTATAAAAATTGTTATTAGTATAAAAATTGTTATTAGTATAAAAATTGTTATTAGTATAAAAATTGTTATTATTATAAAAATTATTATTAGTATAAAAATTATTATTAATATAAAAATTGTTATTAGTATAAAAATTATTATTACTATAAAAATTGTTATTACTATAAAAATTGTTATTACTATAAAAATTATTATTAATATAAAAATTGTTATTAGTATAAAAATTGTTATTACTATAAAAATTATTATTAGTATAAAAATTATTATTAGTATAAAAATTGTTATTAGTATAAAAATTGTTATTAGTATAAAAATTGTTATTAGTATAAAAATTATTATTAGTATAAAAATTATTATTAGTATAAAAATTATTATTAGTATAAAAATTGTTATTAGTATAAAAATTGTTATTAGTATAAAAATTATTATTAGTATAAAAATTGTTTATAGTATAAAAATTGTTATTACTAAAAAAATTATTATTAGTATAAAAATTGTTATTAGTATAAAAATTGTTATTAGTATAAAAATTGTTATTAGTATAAAAATTATTATCAGTATAAAAATTATGATTAGTATAAAAATTATTATTAGTATAAAAATTATTATTACTAAAAAAATTGTTATTAGTATAAAAATTGTTATTACTATAAAAATTGTTATTAGTATAAAAATTGTTATTAGTATAAAAATTATTATTACTATAAAAATTGTTATTAGTATAAAAATTGTTATTAGTATAAAAATTGTTATTAGTATAAAAATTGTTATTACTATAAAAATTGTTATTACTATAAAAATTATTATTAGTATAAAAATTATTATTAGTATAAAAATTGTTATTACTATAAAAATTGTAATTAGTATAAAAATTGTTATTAGTATAAAAATTATTATTAGTATAAAAATTGTTATTAGTATAAAAATTATTATTAGTATAAAAATTGTTATTAGTATAAAAATTATTATTAGTATAAAAATTGTTATTACTATAAAAATTATTATTACTATAAAAATTGTTATTAGTATAAAAATTGTTATTAGTATAAAAATTGTTATTAGTATAAAAATTGTTATTAGTATAAAAATTGTTATTACTATAAAAATTGTTATTACTATAAAAATTATTATTAGTATAAAAATTATTATTAGTATAAAAATTGTTATTACTATAAAAATTGTTATTACTATAAAAATTATTATTAGTATAAAAATTATTATTAGTATAAAAATTGTTATTAGTATAAAAATTATTATTAGTATAAAGATTGTTATTAGTATAAAAATTGTTATTAGTATAAAACTTTTTATTACTATAAAAATTATTATTAGTATAAAAATTATTATTAGTATAAAAATTATTATTAGTATAAAAATTGTTATTACTATAAAAATTGTTATTACTATAAAAATTATTATTAGTATAAAAATTATTATTAGTATAAAAATTGTTATTAGTATAAAAATTATTATTAGTATAAAGATTATTTTTACTGTAAAAATTGTTATTAGTATAAAAATTATTATTAGTATAAAAATTGTTATTAGTATAAAAATTGTTATTAGTATAAAAATTATTATTAGTATAAAAATTGTTATTAGTATAAAAATTATTATTAGTATAAAAATTATTATTAGTACAAAAATTGTTATTAGTATAAAAATTTTTATTAGTATAAAAATTATTATTAGTATAAAAATTGTTATTAGTATAAAAATTATTATTACTATAAAAATTGTTATTAGTATAAAAATTGTTATTAGTATAAAAATTATTATTACTATAAAAATTATTATTAGTATAAAAATTGTTATTAGTATAAAAATTATTATTAGTATAAAAATTATTATTAGTATAAAAATTGTTATTACTATAAAAATTGTTATTAGTATAAAAATTGTTATTAGTATAAAAATTGTTATTAGTATAAAAATTATTATTACTATAAAAATTGTTATTAGTATAAAAATTGTTATTAGTATAAAAATTATTATTAGTATAAAAATTATTATTAGTATAAAAATTATTATTAGTATAAAAATTATTATTAGTATAAAAATTGTTATTAGTATAAAAATTTTTATTACTAAAAAAATTATTCTTAGTATAAAAATTGTTATTAGTATAAAAATTGTTATTACTATAAAAATTGTTATTAGTATAAAAATTGTTATTACTATAAAAATTATTATTAGTATAAAAATTGTTATTAGTATAAAAATTGTTATTAGTATAAAAATTGTTATTAGTATAAAAATTGTTATTACTATAAAAATTATTATTAGTATAAAAATTGTTATTAGTATAAAAATTGTTATTACTATAAAAATTGTTATTAGTATAAAAATTGTTATTACTATAAAAATTATTATTAGTATAAAAATTATTATTAGTATAAAAATTATTATTAGTATAAAAATTGTTATTAGTATAAAAATTGTTATTAGCATAAAAATTGTTATTAGTATAAAAATTATTATTACTATAAAAATTATTATTAGTATAAAAATTGTTATTAGTATAAAAATTGTTATTAGTATAAAAATTATTATTAGTATAAAAATTGTTATTAGTATAAAAATTGTTATTACTATAAAAATTGTAATTAGTATAAAAATTGTTATTAGTATAAAAATTATTATTAGTATAAAAATTGTTATTAGTATAAAAATTATTATTAGTATAAAAATTGTTATTAGTATAAAAATTATTATTAGTATAAAAATTGTTATTACTATAAAAATTGTTATTAGTATAAAAATTGTTATTAGTATAAAAATTATTATTAGTATAAAAATTGTTATTAGTATAAAAATTGTTATTAGTATAAAAATTATTATTAGTATAAAAATTGTTATTACTATAAAAATTATTATTACTATAAAATAGTTATTAGTATAAAAATTGTTATTAGCATAAAAATTGTTATTAGTATAAAAATTATTATTACTATAAAAATTATTATTAGTATAAAAATTGTTATTAGTATAAAAATTGTTATTAGTATAAAAATTGTTATTAGTATAAAAATTATTATTAGTATAAAAATTGTTATTAGTATAAAAATTGTTATTACTATAAAAATTGTTATTAGTATAAAAATTGTTAGTACTATAAAAATTGTTATTAGTATAAAAATTGTTATTAGTATAAAAATTATTATTAGTATAAAAATTATTATTAGTATAAAAATTATTATTAGTATAAAAATTATTATTAGTATAAAAATTATTATTAGTATAAAAATTATTATTAATATAAAAATTGCTATTAGTATAAAAATTATTATTAGTATAAAAATTATTATTAGTATAAAAATTGTTATTAGTATAAAAATTGTTATTAGTATAAAAATTATTATTAGTATAAAAATTATTATTAGTATAAAAATTGTTATTAGTATAAAAATTGTTATTAGTATAAAAATTGTTATTAGTATAAAAATTGTTATTAGTATAAAAATTATTATTACTATAAAAATTGTTATTAGTATAAAAATTATTATTACTATAAAAATTATTATTAGTATAAAAATTGTTATTACTATAAAAATTGTTATTAGTATAAAAATTGTTATTAGTATAAAAATTATTATTAGTATAAAAATTGTTATTAGTATAAAAATTATTATTAGTATAAAAATTATTATTAGTATAAAAATTATTATTAGTATAAAAATTGTTATTAGTATAAAAATTGTTATTAGTATAAAAATTGTTATTAGTATAAAAATTATTATTAGTATAAAAATTATTATTAGTATAAAAATTATTATTAGTATAAAAATTATTATTAGTATAAAAATTATTATTAGTATAAAAATTATTATTAGTATAAAAATTGTTATTAGTATAAAAATTGTTATTAGCATAAAAATTGTTATTAGTATAAAAATTATTATTACTATAAAAATTATTATTAGTATAAAAATTGTTATTAGTATAAAAATTGTTATTACTATAAAAATTATTATTAGTATAAAAATTGTTATTAGTATAAAAATTGTTTTTAGTATAAAAATTGTTATTAGTATAAAAATTGTTATTAGTATAAAAATTATTATTAGTATAAAAATTGTTATTAGTATAAAAATTATTATTAGTATAAAAATTGTTATTACTATAAAAATTATTATTAGTATAAAAATTGTTATTAGTATAAAAATTGTTATTAGTATAAAAATTGTTATTAGTATAAAAATTGTTATTACTATAAAAATTATTATTAGTATAAAAATTGTTATTAGTATAAAAATTGTTATTACTATAAAAATTGTTATTAGTATAAAAATTGTTATTACTATAAAAATTATTATTAGTATAAAAATTATTATTAGTATAAAAATTATTATTAGTATAAAAATTGTTATTAGTATAAAAATTGTTATTAGCATAAAAATTGTTATTAGTATAAAAATTATTATTACTATAAAAATTATTATTAGTATAAAAATTGTTATTAGTATAAAAATTGTTATTAGTATAAAAATTATTATTAGTATAAAAATTGTTATTAGTATAAAAATTGTTATTACTATAAAAATTGTAATTAGTATAAAAATTGTTATTAGTATAAAAATTATTATTAGTATAAAAATTGTTATTAGTATAAAAATTATTATTAGTATAAAAATTGTTATTAGTATAAAAATTATTATTAGTATAAAAATTGTTATTACTATAAAAATTGTTATTAGTATAAAAATTGTTATTAGTATAAAAATTATTATTAGTATAAAAATTGTTATTAGTATAAAAATTGTTATTAGTATAAAAATTATTATTAGTATAAAAATTGTTATTACTATAAAAATTATTATTACTATAAAATAGTTATTAGTATAAAAATTGTTATTAGCATAAAAATTGTTATTAGTATAAAAATTATTATTACTATAAAAATTATTATTAGTATAAAAATTGTTATTAGTATAAAAATTGTTATTAGTATAAAAATTGTTATTAGTATAAAAATTATTATTAGTATAAAAATTGTTATTAGTATAAAAATTGTTATTACTATAAAAATTGTTATTAGTATAAAAATTGTTAGTACTATAAAAATTGTTATTAGTATAAAAATTGTTATTAGTATAAAAATTATTATTAGTATAAAAATTATTATTAGTATAAAAATTATTATTAGTATAAAAATTATTATTAGTATAAAAATTATTATTAGTATAAAAATTATTATTAATATAAAAATTGCTATTAGTATAAAAATTATTATTAGTATAAAAATTATTATTAGTATAAAAATTGTTATTAGTATAAAAATTGTTATTAGTATAAAAATTATTATTAGTATAAAAATTATTATTAGTATAAAAATTGTTATTAGTATAAAAATTGTTATTAGTATAAAAATTGTTATTAGTATAAAAATTGTTATTAGTATAAAAATTATTATTACTATAAAAATTGTTATTAGTATAAAAATTATTATTACTATAAAAATTATTATTAGTATAAAAATTGTTATTACTATAAAAATTGTTATTAGTATAAAAATTGTTATTAGTATAAAAATTATTATTAGTATAAAAATTGTTATTAGTATAAAAATTATTATTAGTATAAAAATTATTATTAGTATAAAAATTATTATTAGTATAAAAATTGTTATTAGTATAAAAATTGTTATTAGTATAAAAATTGTTATTAGTATAAAAATTATTATTAGTATAAAAATTATTATTAGTATAAAAATTATTATTAGTATAAAAATTATTATTAGTATAAAAATTATTATTAGTATAAAAATTATTATTAGTATAAAAATTGTTATTAGTATAAAAATTGTTATTAGCATAAAAATTGTTATTAGTATAAAAATTATTATTACTATAAAAATTATTATTAGTATAAAAATTGTTATTAGTATAAAAATTGTTATTACTATAAAAATTATTATTAGTATAAAAATTGTTATTAGTATAAAAATTGTTATTAGTATAAAAATTGTTATTAGTATAAAAATTGTTATTAGTATAAAAATTATTATTAGTATAAAAATTGTTATTAGTATAAAAATTATTATTAGTATAAAAATTGTTATTACTATAAAAATTGTTATTAGTATAAAAATTGTTATTAGTATAAAAATTGTTATTAGTATAAAAATTGTTATTAGTATAAAAATTATTATCAGTATAAAAATTATGATTAGTATAAAAATTGTTATTAGTATAAAAATTGTTATTATCATAAAAATTGTTATTAGTATAAAAATTGTTATTAGTATAAAAATTGTTATTAGTATAAAAATTATTATTAGTATAAAAATTATTATTAGTATAAAAATTATTATTGGTATAAAAATTATTATTAGTATAAAAATTATTATTAGTATAAAAATTGTTATTAGTATAAAAATTGTTATTAATATAAAAATTATTATTAGTATAAAAATTGTTATTAGTATAAAAATTGTTATTAGTATAAAAATTATTATTAGTATAAAAATTGTTATTAGTATAAAAATTGTTATTAGTATAAAAATTGTTATTAGTATAAAAATTATTATTAGTATAAAAATTGTTATTAGTATAAAAATTATTATTAGTATAAAAATTATTATTAGTATAAAAATTGTTATTAGTATAAAAATTTTTATTAGTATAAAAAGTGTTATTAGTATAAAAATTGTTATTAGTATAAAAATTATTATTAGTATAAAAATTATTATTAGTATAAAAATTATTATTAGTATAAAAATTATTATTAGTATAAAAATTATTATTAGTATAAAAATTATTATTAGTATAAAAATTGTTATTAGTATAAAAATTATTATTAGTATAAAAATTGTTATTAGTATAAAAATTATTATTAGTATAAAAATTATTATTAGTATAAAAATTATTATTAGTATAAAAATTGTTATTAGTATAAAAATTGTTATTAGTATAAAAATTGTTATTAGTATAAAAATTATTATTAGTATAAAAATTGTTATTAGTATAAAAATTATTATTAGTATAAAAATTATTATTACTATAAAAATTATTATTAGTATAAAAATTGTTATTAGTATAAAAATTATTATTAGTATAAAAATTATTATTAGTATAAAAATTGTTATTAGTATAAAAATTGTTATTAGTATAAAAATTGTTATTAGTATAAAACTTATTATTAGTATAAATATTATTATTACTATAAAAATTATTATTACTATAAAAATTATTATTACTATAAAAATTGTTATTAGTATAAAAATTATTATTAGTATAAAAATTGTTATTAGTATAAAAATTATTATTAGTATAAAACTTATTATTACTATAAAAATTATTATTACTATAAAAATTGTTATTAGTATAAAAATTATTATTAGTATAAAAATTGTTAACATTGTTATTTTTATAAAAATTGTTATTAGTATAAAAATTATTATTACTATAAAAATTATTATTACTATAAAACTTATTATTAGTATAAAAATTGTTATTAGTATAAAAATTATTATTACTATAAAAATTGTTATTAGTATAAAAATTATTATTACTATAAAAATTATTATTACTATAAAAATTGTTATTAGTATAAAAATTATTATTAGTATAAAAATTGTTATTAGTATAAAAATTGTTATTAGTATAAAAATTATTATTAGTATAAAAATTATTATTAGTATAAAAATTATTATTAGTATAAAAATTATTATTAGTATAAAAATTATTATTACTATAAAAATTATTATTAGTATAAAAATTGTTATTAGTATAAAAATTATTATTACTATAAAAATTGTTATTACTATAAAAATTGTTATTAGTATAAAAATTATTATTAGTATAAAAATTGTTATTAGTATAAAAATTATTATTAATATAAAAATTGTTATTAGTATAAAAATTATTATTAGTATAAAAATTGTTATTAGTATAAAAATTATTATTAGTATAAAAATTATTATTAGTATAAAAATTATTATTAGTATAAAAATTGTTATTAGTATAAAAATTGTTATTAGTATAAAAATTATTATTAGTATAAAAATTATTATTAGTATAAAAATTGTTATTAGTATAAAAATTGTTATTAGTATAAAAATTATTATTAGTATAAAAATTATTATTAGTATAAAAATTGTTATTAGTATAAAAATTATTATTAGTATAAAAATTATTATTAGTATAAAAATTGTTATTAGTATAAAAATTATTATTAGTATAAAACTTATTATTAGTATAAAAATTATTATTATTATAAAAATTGTTATTAGTATAAAAATTATTATAAGTATAAAAATTATTATTACTATAAAAATTATTATTACTATAAAAATTGTTATTAGTATAAAAATTGTTATAAGTATAAAAATTATTATTACTATAAAAATTATTAGTAGTATAAACATTGTTATTTTTATAAAAATTGTTATTAGTATAAAAATTATTATTAGTATAAAAATTATTATTAGTATAAAAATTATTAATATTATAAAAATTATTATTAGTATTAAAATTGTTATAAGTATAAAAATTATTATTACTATAAAAATTGTTATTAGTATAAAAATTGTTATAAGTATAAAAATTATTATTAGTATAAAAATTATTACTAGTATAAACATTGTTATTTTTATAAAAATTATTATTAGTATAAAAATTATTATTAGTATAAAAATTATTATTAGTATAAAAATTATTATCAGTATAAAAATTGTTATTAGTATAAACATTATTATCAGTATAAAAATTATTATCAGTATAAAAATTGTTATTAGTATAAAAATTGTTATTAGTATAAAAATTGTTATTAGTATAAAAATTATTATTAGTATAAAAATTATTATTATTATAAAAATTGTTATTAGTATAAAAATTATTATAAGTATAAAAATTATTATAAGTATAAAAATTGTTATTAGTATTAAAATTTGTAAGAGAATAATATCAGTTCGAATTATCTTTGTTTGTTTAAAAAAACTGTTTTCTACTATTGTCAATTTGAATATCGTTTCTGTTTGAATTTTTTTGTACCAATAATAGTGCACCCCCCCCCCTGTTTACATTTATTATTTTTTATCTGGTTCTTATATTTGATTTTGTTGTATTTCGTATCTTTTATGATTCTTAGTTTCGTATATTTTAGGTTTGAACGAAACTCCCTTTAATTTGAAGAAACGGGAAATACTAACTCTTTGATGACGTCACGAGCCCAGTGCGAATTTCGGTCTCTTTTTGGTTCCAGTGGCGTGGAGAATGGATGCAGATTCATTGCCCGGCACAGACAAGGAATTTTGGAGCCTCCTTCAAAGAAGAAAACCTGGCAAGAATACCCCGGACATGCGATGAGGCATGCGTCGGAAAACTATCTATGTGGCTACGGTCTGCACGCATTTGGAAGGAGTGTAATTTAAAAAAAAAAAAAGACCTTATATTACGGTGCTATGGTCTGCACATAATTGGAAGGAGTATAATGATTTAAAAGGACTTTAAATCGAGATTAAAAAAAAAAGGCACGTGCCTGACTGGCTTTCAATTTGTGAGTATGCTCCTAAAATTTATTTCATATGAGAGTGTGATTAGGAACTACTATTTTGAATCATAATATTGTGTTCGTCCATGGATGCGACATTTTAATGTAAGAACCAGTGTTATTTTTTTTTCATTATATGTTACCTTGGCGTTTTTTTAATTTAATGGCCGCAATGGGAAAAAGTTGCAACTAATTTTATTGTAAATAAAATCTCTTCTTCGTTTTGAAACAAGACCTTTGTGTTTTATTCTTTACCCCCTTTTTTATTTCATGCTCTTATTTTTTTCAGGCTAATTACTTTCGCGTCGAATTTATCTGGAAACAGGATAAATTTCCAACATTTCTTATCATTTCTAATTATCATTTGTTTGTCATTTGATTCATAAAATTACGCGGAAGTGATTCAATAAAAAAAATCTAAACTGTTAAAAATCATTTTTTTTAATCCCTTTTTTTAAAATACAAATAATTTAATATAAAAACTATTGTTTTCTAATATTATAAATTTCAATATTTCATTTCA
The DNA here is from genome assembly GCF_053919585.1 of Euprymna scolopes. Lineage (NCBI taxonomy): Eukaryota > Metazoa > Mollusca > Cephalopoda > Sepiida > Sepiolidae > Euprymna > Euprymna scolopes. The sequence goes on from NC_136500.1 coordinate 119,355,368, forward strand.
TTTATAGAATGACGCCAATTTCACTATCCAATCAAATGGGATTCTTCGTACTACCGGTGTAACATGACTTATATCCCATTTTCTTCCTCATATTTCTGTTTCCTTAAACTGCATGAGGGCCGATATTTTTACACGAGGAACGAAATAATGATGACACCGTGTTACGATGACCTAAATTCTTTGTTCTTTAGTAGTTGATTTTCACTTTAAATAATTTCACGTTTAAATCGAGTGTTTCATCTTTTAAATTTGATTCTTTTATATTTTCATGGATTTTTATTTCTTAATGAATTGAACACACAAAACAAAAGTTGTATCAATTTACTAAAGAAATCTTAACAAACAAACAAAAAAATCTGTTTTGAACACAAAAGAAACACGAATTCATCCGGTTATTTGAATTTTTTCGTATTGAATTCCTGGAATGAAAGTGAGTTATTTTTACTTTATTTCTTTTCCTTTCAATAAATTTTCAAATAATCTTAAATATTAAGACAAGTTTATTTTATTTTTTATTGCAATCCAATAAAAAAGAAAAATTAGGTTTGTATTACACATAGATTCGAAAAAGTTGTCAAAAAACAAATATATAACAAATAAATGTTATCAAAAGGCAAGATAAGTTACTTTTCTACCAAACTGGATATAATTTTTGTGTTTTTATTCAATGTAACATGTTTGTTCAGCTCCATACAGTGTTTACCGATGTATTCGAAAATTCCATACAGTGTTTACCGAATGTATTCGAAAATTCAAGATGGCGCCTCGCCTCACTCCCTCTTTAACACGGTAAGTTTGGGAAAAGGTGACATAAATAAAAAAGTGACAAAATACTATTAAAAACCCGCCGAATATATGTCAACCTATGTCACGGTAACATATATTGAGCGAATTTTTAACAGTATCTTATCCAGTTTTTTATTTATAATACTTTTTTCCAAACTTACCGTGTTAAAGAGAGAGTCAGACGCCATCTTGAATTTTCCAATACATCGGTAAACACTGTATGGTTTTCGACGTGAACAAACATGTTACATTGAATAAAACACGAAAAATATATCCAGTTGGGTAGAAAATTAACTTATCTTGCCTTTGATAACATTTATTTGTTATATATTTGTTTTTTGACAACTTTTTCGAATCTATGTTTACAGTAATACAAACCCCTTATGCGCTTATTTTATGCTACAGAAATATTAATGTTATTATTTAGAAAGCCATTCTTAACATGGGAAGGTGTTTTGTAATTATTCTGTACTTTCACCAAACAATTTTATTAAAAAAGAGGTACTAGTGCACTTATTGATCCATGCTGAAATAATAACGTTATTATTTAAAAAGTCATTCTTAACATGGGGAGGGGAGGGTGTTTTGTACCTTTTCTATACTTTAACCTTACAATTGAATTAAAAAAAAAAACATAATAAAACTTTAATTAAACTTGGAAATACGATTTAAAAAATAGCGCGGATCAGTAAGTGCACTAGCACCAAAAAAGATAACTGAAACTTCAATTTAACTTGAAAATATTATTTAAAGACTAGTACGGTAACATGAATCGAGAATGGTTTATTGTCCACAATGCTTCGAAAAAGTGGTAAAAAAAATCAAATATACAACAAATGGTAAATACTCTACCCTCAAAAATTCCTGTAAAATTACGGCAAACGAGTAGTTTCCAAGATATGAAGAAATGTTGTTTTAAAAAAGAGGGGATCACTTTTCTATAATAACTTAACGTAAAATGAGCACCCACTTTGCGGCCACGATTTTTTTTTCGCGGGGGGGGGTTCTTTCCACCCTTGGAAAATCCTTTAAAATTACCATTAACGTTTAAAATTCCAAGAAACAAGTAGTTTCCAAGATATGAAGAAATGCACTGACTTTATGGTCACCTTTTTTTTTTTTTTTAGAGGGGGGGGGCTGTCGGTTTTTTTCCCGTTCTTTTTTTTTGGAGGGGGGATATTCAATTATAGAACTTGTATAGTTTTTTAACAGGTGTTTATGCATTTTAATTAACTGTTTCAACGTAAATAACGCGCCAACATTAGTCGAGCAGAAGAACTGTTTAATATTTTACAAAAATTCTGTTTACATTTGGTAGGAAGCGGTGGAGGGACAGAGGCCGCCACAACCCCCCCCCCGACCCTCTACCGCCTCCTGCCAAATGTAAACAGAATTTTGTAAAATATTAAAAAAGTTCTTCTGCTCAAAACAGTTAATTAAACTGCATGAGCACCTGTTAAAAAAACTATACAAGTTCTATAATTGAATATCCCCCTCCAAAAAAAGAACGAAAAACAAACCGGCAGCCCCCGGCCCAAAAAAAAAAGGTGACCACAAAGTGGGTGCTCATTTTACGTTAAATTATAGAAAAGTGATCCCCCACTTTTTTTAAAACTAACATTTCTTCATATCTTGGAAACTACTCGTTTGCCGTAATTTTAAACGTTAATTTCGTTTTCAGCGACCCCGAAAACCAACTAGAGTGTTAATTTTAAAGGAATTTTCGAGGGTGTAGTAATTCTTCATATTTACCCAAATTTTATGATAGACCATAAAAGCCAGGTAGAGAAGTAACTTGTCTTGCCTTTGATAACATTATTTGTTATATATTTGTTTTTTTATTCCCCCCCACACACTTTTCATTTTGTTGTGTATTTTATTTAATTTTGTATTTATGAGCAATTATATGGACTTCAACGATACGATTATCCCGGTGATACTGTCAGGTGAAAAACTGACCTGCATGTACAGATATTACACTTATATGAAACCTGACTAATCGCCGGATAAAAGTAATTATAACAATTTTATAAATATAATCTCCACTTAGAAAAAAAATACTGCCTCCCTCCAAAAAAAAACGGTAAAATTTTACTTTAAGGCCCGTCTCACGTTCGTATCGAAAAATATATATCTTTTGTAGATTTTGGTGTGCTTAAAACGAATCTGCTAACCGTTTCCGTTGCAAAGAAATAGTTTTCAGGATATGAAGAAATTACTTTTTCGAAAAGTCGGTGATCACTTTTCCATGTCAATTTAACTTAAAATGAGCACCCACTTTCTGGCAACCTAGAGAGGAAGGGAATGTTTTTGTTTCTTGGCTAAAAGGGTTTTTTGTTTGTTTTTCTGCTTTCATTTTTCAATAAAGACACGAGGATATTGAAAAATAAAGAAAAATCTATACAGATAAGTGTAATTCCTGATGTTATCAGTGGTAACCATTTCTGTATATGTAAGTGTGAATATTTTTGCTCAAAAAGATTTTGATAAAATGATAGTGAAACATATTAATATATATTCATATAAATAAACATGCTATATATTCTTTTTGCATGTTAATTATTTGCTTGGAAAATGAATGGAGCTGGTTAATAATCTTTAAGCTACACGGATTTTTCTCATTTCATCCTCATGGGGATTCGTCAGTCTACTGCATAATGTTGTTTATATTTGAATATCTACTCATTGTACTGATTTTGCTAGTCAATCAATCATAGTATTTGTTATTTTCAGATACATTTATCGTAGCTAATAATAATAGGTGTGTGTTCATCTGACAGGGGTAATTTACTTTTTAATTTTCCACTTTCTTTGACTATTGGTTATTTGGCATTTTTCCTATGTGAACGTAAATCTGCTTTAATAATAAAATATTAAATAATTGGCGCAATACAAAATAAATTAATAATAAATTAGCACCATAACAACAAAATAACACAAAAAAACGAAAATATAGTAATAGAAATTGTAATGATGCAAATCCTAGAAGAAATAAAAATACTGTAAACAAAAACATTATAAACGCGACTATTCTGTCTCATACAAATGTTACATTTTTAGTAAAAAAAACGTAATTATTTTTTATATGTTGTTCGAAATCGAGAGAGAATAGGAGTTTGTTTGTTTTTATATTTTCATCAATTTTTTTGTTGCCTGCGCTCAGTCAAAAATAATCACAATGAGAGAGGATGCGAAGAGATATATATATAGAGAGAGAGATATAGAGAGTGGACAAAAGAAGAAAAAGAAAGAGAATAGCTAACGAGCACTGACAGTAGAGGAGAAAGAAAGAAAAAAGAAAGTGAACGCTGGCAGGCTGTATAGAGATGGGGAGGTGAAAATATATATATGGAGAGAGGGGGCATTTTAACCTGTGGGCTTACGAAAGACAAAAAACAAAAAGAGAGTCGGCTCCTCACTACTGAGCGAAGCACTCGTCAACGGTGACACTGCGAACAGTTGTAATATTAGCAGTAATATAGCATTGCGGTTAATGAAGCCAAGGACGGCGCGCTTAATAAACATTGAAAAGGAGTCCACTTGATGTATTTGGAATAAGTTTTTTGCAAAAGGAAGCCGGATAAGATGGAAAAGAATTCGATGAATATTGAAAAGGCGTCTAATTAAGATATTTTGGGAACCAGTTTTTTCGGAAGGAAATCGGATAAGAAGAAGAAAGAAGTAAAGACGCTAAGACAGTGAGTGAAACAAAATCTCTCTCTCTCTCTCTCTCTCTCTCTCTCTCACACTCTCTTTTTGTTTTGAACTGAGCAGACGACAATGACCAGTACGAAAATGTTGTATTTAGGTCTGGCATATATTTAATTTGAACATTCTCTCTCGATAAAGACAATTTATTTTCTTTCACGCATTACATTTTAAACTATCAAAACAATTGCATTTTTTTTTTTTAGATATTTTTTTTTGTGTTGTTATAAATAAACTTTCATTCATAATTCCCATCAGCCTTTTGTTTGTCATTTCGGTTGTGTTTTTCTGTCTTGTGTTTTACCGTTGTCTCTGAAGAATTTGGATAATCCCTTCCAATATTCATTTTTTCTAATCCCGGAAAAAAATTATTTTTTTTTATTATTGTTGCGATCCTATCTCTACAGTTCCCAGTGGAGATAGCCGAGTCGTAACACAAAATAAATGATAAAACTCCAGTGATAGAAACCTGAATAACAAAAATCGCAGAGTGGAAAATAAATCCGCACATGTAGAAACTTCACAACCTCTAATAAACTCCAAAATGTATTAAATTGTAGGAGTAAAATAGCAAACGCATGTGTATACAAAACAAACTTTACTGTAAACAAATGAACAAAAATGATAAAAATCATATTTATAATAATAATTAACACAAACAAATTTACTTGTAGGAAATAAAATGTAAGTGTAAAAACATCCACATAAAATTTAGATTAGTTCCCAATACAAAGAAACAGAGGAAAGGGTGAATTACAGGTCAGTTACTATTGTCTGATAAACATGCACCTATTTGTTACCATAAATTGTTTGTTGAATAACAAAGAATCTGATTGGCTGAATAGCAGAACGACATCCATATATAAAACACACAACCACATCGATTTCTTGCATTAACTTTTGGGCATCCTCACAATGATGAAACATGGGAAATATGTTTTCGAAACTTATTACTGTTTTCTAACCAAGATTATAATCATACGTAAATCTTAGACCATATTCTAAACAACAACTGGTTCTCTGTTAAGTAAGAAAATATCCGGCTATTTTTCTGGTATGTATCTATGACTTCCTTGATTATATTAATAGAGTTTGTGAGTTTAATCCTAAGGTATAGACAACAATAACCAAACAGAATACAAATACGTGAATGCAAACATTTAAAATATTGATTTTTTATTTATGCTTTATTTACAGGTGTTCCTGCTTTTAATCGTCATTAAGTTTTAATGGATCGACATTTTTTTAAACATTATTCCAATTACTGACGTGGAAGACAACAGATTTTTTGTGCAAAAATGTATTGCATAAATTCTTTGCAAAAGTAAATCACACATCTTAGATTCAATTATTCTAAATTCTACTAAGAAATATATGTTAAAGACGTAACATAAGATAAATGCTATATTCTTGTGGAGCAGATAACTTTTTTCAAATTTGCTTTCAATCTTTTTTAGAATCAATTTTAGTCAAACATGCAGGTACACAGAAGGGAAAAGCCATATTCTTATAAGGTGTGTGGATATGATTACAAAAATTCAAATTCCGTAAAACATATGAAAATTAACACAAGGGAAAAGCCATATAAATGTGAAGTGTGTGGATATTCTTGTTCTCAAAAGTCAAAGTTAGTGATACATGTTAGAATGCACACTGGGGAAAAACCATATTCTTGTAAAATGTGTGAATATTCTTGTTCGCAAAAATCAATGTTAGTGAGACATATGAAAACTCACACTGGCGAAAGGTTACATTCTTGTGAAGTGTGTGGATATGCATGTAATGAAAATTTTAATTTAGTGAAACATATGAGAACTCACACTGGGGAAAAGCCACATTCCTGTGAAGTGTGTGGATATTCGTGTTCTGAACAATCGGATTTAGTGTGCCATATGAGAACCCACACTGGGGAAAAACCACATTCTTGTGAAGTGTGTGGATATTCATTTTCGCAAAAATCAAATTTAATGAGACATTTGAGAATTCACACTGGGGAAAAGCCACATTCTTGTGAAGTGTGTGGATATTCTTGTTCTGTAAAATCAAGATTAGTGACACATATGAGAACTCACACTGACCAAGCTGTAACGAGATACAAACAGCAGCCATAAAGGGAACAGCATCTATTCTTAAAAGACCCCTCGGATATAAATTTAAATCATAACAGAATCAAGTGTTAACTCCAGGAGGGAGCCTCTTGATATCTTAAAACTTACTGAAGTTAAATAAAAAAAAAAAAGGGAGAGAACTTGATTAGCTCTGGACGAACTTGAATTATACCAGGGCATCATACCAGCGCTTGCCAAAAGAATAAAGAAAAGGGAAAGCAAGAATAGAGAGAAAACTGGAAATAAACGTGTTAAATCAGTGCATGACTTTTCTACCATAGCTATACAAGACAATCAATAACAGTTGGAAAGCTGCCCAGAACAAGCAACTAAATTTCACCCCTTCACAGTAGAGATCCCTAGGTGTAAGAAATCCTTCTACTCCAATAGTTTCCTCCCGAAAACTGCTAAACTTAGGGAACTCGCTTCCGGAATTCTGCTTTCCCAACCGTACTGACATGCAGAAGTTCAAATGTAATGTGAACAGACATCTTGCCATTCATCTCCCTTTATAATACCCCTGTAACTTATGTCCACGATAGTAGCCCCCTACTTCAAAGTGGCACTGTGCCTTGTTTGGGATGAACATTGAATTAAAAAACTCCTTTTTCCTTTTTTCCCTCTTTTTTCACTTCTCTCTTTTATTCTATCCCTCAATTCCCGTACTACCCATTCATTCAACGCAAAAAAAAAAAAAATACAGAAAAAATACTTTTATTAATCTCAACACTAACTTGATTGGTAGAAAGCAGTACGAAATTAAAATAAACTAGCACATTTTACAACGTTGCTCGGACATAAAATACGTTAAAATTTAAATTCATGCAGATTTCCTATTTATTATTATAGACTCCATTCTCTATTGAACATTATATTGTACCCAATATATAATAGTCATTTCTAAAGTATATATATATATATATATATATATATATATATATAGTGCTATCAGCCAAGATCAAAACCAAAATATATGGCTCTCCAGCGTTATTCCATATGATATGAGCTACGTCCATATAGAAATAAAACATTGAAATTAACGTTGTTAAACATATATAAACACATGTGGAGAGATTACGCGTTACGTAGAAATGTGCTTGTAAAGTTCTATTTTTTAATAATTTGTTCCTACCAGCAGTTATTTTTCGGTTAAAATTTAATTCGATCTTTTTCCACATGCAAGAATATCCCATATAATAAGTTTCACGTATGTTGACCAAAAATTTACAAAGTAGATTAGTAGAGACCGTTCCAATCCAGATATAGAGATTTACTTTAAATGCAGCTTGAAAGCCAAAGAAAGGTGAAAAAATGTCATCTACCCCGATTTTTCAGTCAAGCTAAGGTGCGAAACTAGTTCGAAATAGAATGTATTATTATGTAATTTACAAGTTTTTTAGTTTCGAAAAATATTTTCTAAAATAATACAAACTCTTAAATTAATTAGTCATTGAAAAAAATCCTTTTGCCGATTTTCATTGAAAACTCTAAACCCTGTATTTTTTAAATAATTTGCTGACATTCCTTTCATTTTTGAACTGTGAAATAAAATAAGAAAGAAAGGATTAAGTAGTATATATATATATATATATATATATATATATATATATATATATATATATACTAGCAAAAGTACCAGTCGTTGACTAGGTTAAAAAAAACCTACAGAAAATGGACTCTGATTTATGAAAGTATGATAGCTTATGAAAAAGAAGGGTTGAAAAGAGATAACTTCGAATTTGGGGGTATCAAAACCAAAGCAAAATATGATGAAAGTAAAAATAAAATAGATAAACCCCATAATATTTATTATACCATACCTGTTCACACTGAAACACTTATCACAAATGGATCTATATTAAAAAACCTTGTTAAACTTTGTGACATATTTCCATTCTATGGAGGTCAGGCGCGAACAAACACCCCATAATTTTATTATACCATATTTCTTCAAACTGAAACATAATTATCAAAATATACTTAGGCAGATAGATATGAAAAGTCTTTATTAAAGTTTGTGCCTATCTCCAGTCTATGGAGGCCAGGCGCGAACACAGATCCTACAATTTTATTATATATATTTAAGTTAAAACATACTTATCAAAGTATTATTATGTACATCTATATAAAAAACACTTGTAAACGTTTTTTTTTAAATTTTTTATTTCCATACTTTATGGACCAGGCGCGTACGTAGACCCCACAATTTTAATGAATCATCATTATGCCATATCAAACATACCCATTCCTGTGTCTCGATACATCTTCCATCATTATATGTGATCAGTTTTCTATAATAGTCAACCATATAGGAGCCTATTCATGACCAGACACACAGACAGACGTTCAGCTTTATATATATATATATATATATATATATATATATATATCCGAGGTATCCTACTCAGCTTTGGCAAAGCTTATAAGTGGTGGTAAAAAAGTCTGAACAGAAAACCTCTAACAATTTCAAAGTGTTGGCGTCAAATAACTGAATTAGTGACTTCCAACTTCTTTAAAAGGGTCTTTGCTGAAGTGGATACAGAAACCAGAAACTGTCAAAAGTTCTGATTTAATTGAAGTTGAACAACATCGCATGAAAAACAGCTCCAAAGCCATTTTTCAAGTGATAGTGAACAACCGAGAGAAACAGCGACACACAACAAACTGATATTGAAGAACAATATGACACAGCAATTGCAACTTAAGCCTCGACCGCCAGTACTGCCAGTAATTTGTCAACATTCAACGATGTGTCATCATGGCAAATTCCTGTGCCTTATAGTGTCAGAATTGATATCAAAAAGGGAAGCGAGCCATTCAAGAATAAGCAGGGGCCTTTCAAGTCGGTTAAAACGTCAGGTGCAAAGGCTAAATGTAGATTGCAACAACTTTCTACAACCTGGTTTTATTCCTCATTGTCAAATGTCGGCAGGGTGTTATGATCATGTATGGCTTACTCGCTGCGTGACAGGAAGTTGTACTGATTTTGCTATTGGTTGTTTGCCGAAGATAACAAGACGACTGGAACGTCTATTTCATCAATGGTTTTGAAGGCTGCCGGAAGCTAAATCCCCAAAATTATTGAGCATGAACAATCAAAGGGTCATTTGCCACGCTGGGCAGTGTGGAAAACGCTGGCTTCAGGATTCCAGCTGCAAAAAACTATCGATGCAGTACACATTTACCTGATGAGGAAAGAGAAAGGGAAGTGCAGAGTTTTAAACGTGATAGTTTTTCTTGCACGACAGAACCTACCATTTAGAGAACATTGCGAGAATACATCTCTAGAAGTGTAAGCCATGTTTAGTTTCAGAACCGTTTCCGATGGTTCGTTGTTCTACACAAGTCATGGGATGTGACTGGTTTGCAGTAGACAGTTCTCGAGTTGGAATCAACAGGGCAAAAGATTCTTCCCGTGTTGACACGAAGAAGAAAACATATGCGAAATTGTTACGGAAAGGTTTAATATTTATGGAGCAATTCTGGTTTGTAATTGGTTGGTAGCAGAATGTGAATTAATTCGATTCGTCAGTTCCTATTAGCATCGTTTATAAATAGAATCTCCCGACTGCGAGATCATGCCCCATTATAATAAAAATATTGTAACATCCCCCCTATTTTTATAATGGGGGAAATCCATTTGGTCCATTCTGCTCAAAAATAAAAAGATATTTTTATATTCAATTATACATAACAAAATTAGAAATCATTAGAATCTTAAAATTTTAGCATGTAAAAAGACGCCATTTTTAATTTTGTTCAAATGTCAAACATAGATATAGATGTGCACAGAAAAGAGAAATAAAAGAATATGAATTTGTATTTTTACCTTAAAAGGGAATGGATATGCGAAAAGAAGCCATTTCTTAAATTTGATTATGCAGTTTTGTTAAAAAACGCATATATATATATATATATATATATATATATATATATATATACATATAAATAATATGCATATAAATAAACACACATGCCTCCTTTTAATTAAAACAATGCAAAGAAATAGGACATTTTTGATAAATAAGAAAGAAAACTAATGTGCACAAACATAAAAGTCAATTGTAATTTATGCGCGCCTTAAAATAAGCATGCAAAAAGTATTTGTCAAAAAGAAAATTTTCAAAGAAAATGTTTGCAAAAAAATGATTTTTTAACGTTTTTTTTGTGAATTAAAACAATGCAAAGAAACAAAAAAAAACGTAAAAGAAGATGTTCGTTATGTTCGTTAACGGAGCTCTCCATATTTTTAATGGAGTCGGCCTTTAAAGTCCTGTGTCTACATTGGAAATTATATGATCGTCCACAATTATAGCAAATAATGTTTGTACTTTTCTTAGCAGAAAAAAATTGTTTTTGGCGAAAAAACAATTTGTCATGATACCGAGCAAAAGGTTCAATTTTTAGGAAGAAAAGCTAGTAATAAAGATGGGGAAGGAGTGTCGGCGCTTTACATGGAGTTATCTCCCATGGAGTGTTCAAAAATCCAAACAAAATTTTTTTTAAAAATCCAAGATGGCTGCCTTCAACATGCTGTCATAAAAACGTGTTTTTTTTCCGCTCTAAAAAAACTACTTGATCAAATTAAGTGAATTTTTTTGTTCGGAGATCTTTAGTTCAAAACGGATACGTACAATATAACTTTTTTTCAATATTTTCAGGTTGATTTGATTTAATAAAATTGTGGTTGTTTACTTATCAGCGTGGTTTGCCTAAAATAACTATCCTACCTAAGCCAGGAAATATACTATATTAGGTGCCCAGAAAATTCGTACCCAGAAAACTCGTTCATTTTTGCTAGGTAGGAAAACTAGTTAATTATTGAATAAATATCGATTGAAAACACATTATGACTGTTTTTGAAGGTGACTACGCACCCCAATAATATTTTTACAAATTAATTTTACTTGTTTTAAAAAATAAACTTTATCATGGAGTCAAGACACGGAAAATTTATTTGAAAAAATACTTTAGCTTTAACACTTTGCAGCTAATTCTACCCTTTGCGATCAAGGCTGCCAACCCCCAATATTTCCTCCTGTATCAGAAAACACGCTATGTGATATACGCGTATCTGTACGTGATGTTGCCAAGCTAATCAAAAACCTTGATTCCAGTAAAGCAACTGGTCCTGGCGGTATTCCAATTATAGTACTCAAAAAAATTCAACCTGAACTAGCGCCCATACTTACAAAACTATTTAAACGTTGTCTTAAGGAGAATAGTTTCCCATCTTCCTGGAAAATCTCATCAGTATGCCCTGTATTTAAGAATTCAGGTGATCGTTCATCCCCCTCTCAGTACAGGCCAATAAGTCTCCTGTGCGTCATGAGTAAGTTGCTGGAATCTGTGTTAAATACAGAAGTAATCAACCATCTCAACAAAAATAACCTTCTTAGTGACACTCAATATGGTTTCCGTTCTGCTAGATCTACAGCAGATGTGCTTACAGTTATATCTCATAGGATTAGCAAATCTCTCGACGGAGGCAACCTTTCTAGGGCAATTGCTCTTGACATATCTAAGGCCTTTGATAGGGTATGGCATAAATGTTTACTTCATAAGATCTCTAGCTATGGTATTGCTGGAAATGTCTTCTCAATTATTAAATCATTTCTTTCTGATAGGTTCATAAGAGTAGTAGTTGAGGGGCAAAAATCAGAAGCTCACAGTATTAATGCCGGTGTCCCTCAGGGATCCATCCTGGGCCCAACTCTTTTTCTGATCTATATTAATGATCTTCCAAATCACATCCTTACATCATTTGTAGACATCTATGCTGACGACACTACCATTTATGGTAGCAGATCTAAGACAATAAACGACCAAGTTCTCTCCAATTCTCTCTCCTCTGATCTTGAGCACGTAGTACAATGGGGTAAGGAGTGGCTGGTTACTTTTAATGCATCTAAAACCAAGCTTCTCTCTTTACATCATCAACATTCTGATCCACATCTGGCATCAATTGAAATGAATGGCTCTCGTCTTCAGGAGGGCTCAAGTTTTGACAAGCTTCTTGGCTTGAGCATTACTCCTGATCTTAAATGGAACACGTACATCAAATCTGTTGCCAAGGCCGCTGGAAAAATGGTGGGATCTTTCTATCGATCCTGTAGATATCTCACTGCTGATGCTATTCTCTATCTGTATAAGAGCCAGGTACGTCCAAGGATGGAATACTGTTGCCACATCTGGGCAGGAGCTGCTAGAAAGGACTTGGCCTGCCTTGATAGAGTTCAAAATAGACTTCGTAGCCTCGTAGGAGATGTCCTTTTCTTTTCCTTGCAACCTCTATCTCACAGAAGAGATGTTGCGAGTTTGTCTCTGATGTATCGTTATTTTCATGGAAAGTGTTCGACTGAGTTTCAATCTATGGTCCCCCCTCGCCAAACTTTCACAAGAAACACTCGTCTAGCTGTAAACACTATCAAAAATTCCCCCCACTCTTTATCTGTGCCTAAACCTAAACGTAGATTCCATGAACAGAGCTTCTTTCTTAGAACTGCACGCCTGTGGAATTGTCTTCCGTTTTCCTGCTTTCCGGCTGACTACAATATGGTTGTGTTCAAGTAAATAAGTTCTTGATGAGCCGTTCCATATAAGTTATCAAATTTACCAAATTTTCATTACTAATGATTACTATATTGTCCAATTTCTAATGTACACTCTTTAACCCTTATCCTTGAGTGGCCTCTTGGCCTTGATAATGTGGTAATGCCTATGTAAAAAAACAAAAAAAAAAAACACTTTTTGTGTAGAAAGAAAATACTTATGTATTATTAAGGAAAGCAGATATTTTATTCGGAAGAATTAATGCAGTTTAAACGATTCTTGTGTTATTAATACAAAAAAAAAAAACGGTACTTATGTATTTTGGTACCGTGCTGAAATATTAACGTTATTATTTAGGAAGCCATTCTTAACATGAGGAGGATAAGGGTGTTTTGTAACTATTCTGTACTTTAGCCTAACAATTTAATAAAAAAAGATATTGTGAAAATTGAATTTAACCTGAAAAAAACTATTTTAGAATAGCGCGGTACCAAACTATTTTAAAATAGCACGGCACCAAAAATACATAAGCACCGAAAACACTTCTTGTATTATTTGATTATATAAAAAAAATTGTTGTGGTTTAAAAGTCGATGGAGTTCGCACTTCTGCAGTATAACTCCAATTTCATATTGGTCAAATAACGGGGCAAATAAGTAAAAAAAAAAAATTCCAAACAGAAAAATATTTGAAAACCAAAGTATTTATTGTATAAAAATGTATCAATATATAATTGTAAAAACATTTATTTAAAACTCTATGAAATGATAAGTCGAGATAAAAGAAGAATAAACAGGAATGCCTTTCGTAAAGGTTTTATCACCTTAAAAGTATACACGGGTTTTTGAGAAATCAATATGGCGGGATCCTTAATTCCGGACAAGGGGAATAACTACGATTCTTTATTTCCGGAAAAGTCAAAGCAATTTATTCTAACATTTTCCCTTTCAACAATAATTAAGTATGGAATTACAGAAGTTAAATTTAGTCTGTTCAGTACTAGGTTAAGAAGTCCTTATATTTACTTGGAAATCGTCGCATTCTGGACAACCTCCGCACTGACTCACAAAGATTTTGGCCTCAGCGTCCACATCTTGGAGAGCATGGATATTTTCAGGATCAGGTAAGGGATTCTTCTCCTTCACGTAGGTATTGTTTTCGTCAGTTGGCGCTTCTTTAGGGGCTTCAGAGCTTGCAGAATTGTTTTCATTGTGTTGTCTTCTTGATTTGAGGAGTTAGGAGCCAGGTCTCGCACATTGTCAGTAGTTTCCACATCAGAGGGTAGTCGTACATGAGCATAGTAGAGGTTGATGTCTAATAGGGTAACAGGGTCGAGCTTACTAGACTTAATATAGTTTCTGACATATATTGGGCCGGGATTCGCCCAAGTGGGTACAGAAGTTCCGGAGGAAGATTTACAACTATATTTGAACATTCTGTCATGAGGAGTCGTATTAGTGGCAGTGCATAGTAACGACCTAATTGAATGGAGAGCGTTTGGTAGTATATCTTCCCAAAGGGGCAGTTTCATGTTGCTAGAGTGTAAGGTCGTTTGGATGGCCTTCCATAAAGTTCCATTGAGTTTCTCAACTTGCTCATTACCCTCAGGGTGGTATCTACTTGTTTTAGAGGTGGAGATACCTTTGCCACGTAAGTAATCTTTGATTTCTCCTGCAAGGAAGTCGGCAGCCCGGTCAGTGTATATCATATCGGGCATACCAAAAATTGAAAATACTTGGTTTAGGCAGTGGATCCTGGTTTTGCTAGTCATATCCTTACAGGGGAAGGCAAAGGGAAAGTGAGTATATTCATCAATTATAGTGAGTAAGTATTTGTTACCACGCACAGAAGTAGGTAAAGGGCCTTTAAAGTCGATGTTTAATCGCTGGTAAGGTAGTATAGCCTGTATGAGTGTTCATTTGTTACAACTGGCAAATTTAGGTTTCAGATACTGACAGGAGGAGCACAAGTCCCTTATATTTTTAATTTGTTCTAAAGAGAAAGGAAGGTTTCATGTCCTGATGAAGTGGCTGAATCGCGTGACACCAGGATGGTATAGTGTAACATGCAAGTCACAGAGGTCTTGCAAAGTGTGTGTTAATGCAGAGATGCGAGAAAATGTGTCAGCAGCTGTATTTTCCGTTCCTAGATGGTAAACAATACTGAATTTGAATTGTGACAGTTCGATCCGCCAACGACACATCTTATCATTTTTAATTTAAGATTTCCTCTTATTATCAAACATAAAACTGATGCTTTTTTGATCTGTAATAACTTTGAAATGTCTCCAGAGTAGGAAATGTCGCCACTTTTGGAGAGCTTTGCTTTTTCGACAGCATGATGTCTAATCTCATTCGAGTTTAGTGTCCGAGAAAAGAATGCAACAGGTCTACCCTGTTGGTTTAAAGTAGCAACAATGCAGTAATTGCTGGCATCAGTTTCTACTACAAATTCTTTATCCGGGTCAACAGTTATAAGGGTAGCATTTCTCAAGTCGGTCTTCAGCATCTGAAAAGAATTTAGAATAAACGGGGGCAGTGGAAACTCCTTGTTATGGTTGAGAGGCAGTATCTTATCAGAAAAGTTTCGAATGAATTTACTATAGTAACAGAACATACCAATTATTCGTTTTTGAGACCGGAAATTTAGAGGCGGTGGCATTTCAAGGAGTGGTTTTAGCCTCAGGTAATCAGGAGCAATTTGATTGTTTTGGATTGTGTAACCAAGAAGTGTGATAGAAGTAGCAGAAATGGTGCTCTTACTTTGGTTGAGCGTGATGTTGTATCGCTACATTATAAAACCTTTGAAGGTTGTAGTCGCTCTTTTTGATCCTTTCCGCATATTGTGACATTGTCTGCATACACAAAATGTCTGTTGATTTTTCTCTTTCTACAATGCCATCGATGCATTTTTGAAGGCACTTACTCCATTAGTGACACCAAAAGGGATACGAGTAAGTTGGTAAAGTTTTCCATTTACTTCAAATGCTGTGTATTTCCGATCAGCGTGACTAATTGGGATTTGAGGGTAAGCAGACTTCAGGTCGAGTGTTGTAAAAACGTTGTATCGAGTTATGTCATCAATCATTTTATTAATGTTCGGCATGGGATAGGCATCCAGTTCGGTAAATCTATTTATGGTGTCGTTGTAGTCGCCAAGGAGATATAGAGGGCTCTATTATGCCTTCCCTCAACATTCTGGCAGTTTCCTCTCTAATAAATATGTTGTCAGTGATGGAGTGACGATGAGATTTGGTGTCAATAAGGGTCGTCCGTGTAAAAAGATGAGAGAAAAGGGGAGGAGGAGAAATTTTGATACATGGAAAACTGTCCCTCTTACCCAATGCTCTGATAACAAGTTCTTCCCCGGGACCGTCGAATTTCAGAGTCACAGTTTTATATTGTTTTAGGAGGTCTTTTCCGATAATCATATCAATGAACAGATCCTTAATTACTTCCACTGTCATGACATGGTGGATTTTACTGTTTAGGGAGATGTCAACAATAGTTTGCGCCGATGATTTTGGCATGATGATTAGGGTCCGCCAATGCTACGGTTTTCTGTTCGTGAATAATAAAAAGTTTCAGCTTCCTTGCTGTATTTTTGCTGATAAACGTCCCCACGTTGCCGGAGTCTACCATAGTGTTCACTACTTGCCCATTTATTTTGCATTTCGTGTATGTAATGTCTTTGGCACCTGTTCCTAATCAGGAGAGATTGGGTGATTGGGTGGGGGGAGGGAGTCCGGGGTCGTATAACACAGCAGCAGTGGAGGAGGAAGATTTACATACCTTTGCCCAATGGCCATTTTTCTTACATTTCCTACACTTAGCGTTACGCACAGGACACATTGCCCGTGAATGTCATGTGTTCCCACTGAAGAAACAAATTCCTTTTGGTAGGGCATTTCCTTTTATAGCGACTAAGAGAGTGTCTTCTGGTTTAATTACGTTCGGGTGGTTATCGAAGCTTACTCTATGCTTCTCTGCTTGTTCTAGAAACGTAGCCATTGTAAAGGTCTCTTGTAGAGTTGAGAATGGTTTTTCGAGTAGTCGCTGACAAATAGACGAGGAGGAGATGCCGCTAATGAAAGCATCACGGATATATTGCTTTTTGTTCTCCTCAGCGCTTACTACTTGAAATGCGCAAGGTTTGGCAAGAACTTCCAGTTGTTGCATGAAATCGTCAATAGTTTGTGCCAGTTTCTGTTTATTTGTCAGAAGTTGATGTCGGTTAAATATAACGTTTGCCGCTTTTATGTAAACAGCGTCTAGCGTTTTTATAGCGCCATTGTAATCCGTAGCATCATCACTTATTATTTCGAATATTGTCACTGAAACTGAATTAATCAAGGCGAAGAGATTTTGTGCATTATTTTCTATTTCCCCATTGTTTACAATGCGTAAGTAATACTCAAACGTCAATTTCCAGTGTTTATAGATTTTTTTCTGAATTCGGAGCTGTTGGTTCTATGTTGAATCTGTCCGGCCGCAGTAGTTTGTCCATTTTTTTTTTTCAAGTTGATAATATCTGAAATGATAAGTAGAGATAAAAGAAGAGTAAACAGGAATGCCTTTCGTAAAGGTTTTATCAACTTAAAAGTATACACGTGTTTTTGAGAAATCAATATGGCGGAATCCTTAATTTCGGCCAAGGGGAATAACTACGATCCTTTATTTCCAGAAGAGTCAAAGCAATTTATTCTAACAGTCTGCGGAAGAAAATATAATTTTAATAAAACAATCTTGTAATGAAAGTAACATTGGATTTTTATAAAGTAAAATATCTTCTTTTTTTTTTTCAAACAAATAAATAATTTAAATGAAACATTTTTTTTTGTATTAAAGAAACTTTGAACAGTCGAAAACAAATTGATAATTTAGATAAGCGCCAGTTAGCGACAGTTTAATGAAACGCATGAATAAAAGATGGCCACCGTCCGCATACTGCAGAAGTGTTTTTGTTGTTTTGTGAACACAAAACGTTTCAAAACTAAATTAATTTTTTTTAAATAAAATATTTATTTTATTATTTGATAATACAAGAAATGTTTTCGTAATGATGCATAAAAGGAGACACATAACTTTCAAATGGACCGAAAGTTGCCACACATACCTCTCAATTTAGGTATGGAATCACAGAATTTATAAAAATTTCAATTATATTTTATGAGGGGCGTGCAATAAGTAATGCCCCTAACCCACTTTCAGTTGTCTGATCAAGCTGAAATTGTGCATGTGCAATGATTTATATCTCTACGTGTTATGTGGCAAATTACAGCTCTGAACTAAGTGTGGTTTCTGTTTTACAGGTGTTTGAACTGAGTCAGGTGTGAAATGGAGCCTGTTGAATGTCGAGCAGTGATCCGGTTTTTGTATTTGAAAGGACGCACACCACAGGAGACTTTTGATGAAATGAAAGAAACTTATGGTGATAATACCCCATCATATGACCTTGTAAAACGCTGGTATCGTCAATGCAAACATGGCCGGAAGTCTGTGGAAAAAGCTCCCAGACCTGGTCGCCCCCCCCCTTCTGCTACTAATGAGGCATCTGTCCGTCAAGTTGAGGCTGCCATTTTGGAAGATCGGTGCATTACTATTCGCCAAATAGCCCAAGATGTCAAGATTAGTACCGGGTCTGTGGGAATTATCATTCATGACCATTTGCATATGCAAAAGGTGTC
Organism: Euprymna scolopes; assembly: GCF_053919585.1. Classification (NCBI taxonomy): domain Eukaryota; kingdom Metazoa; phylum Mollusca; class Cephalopoda; order Sepiida; family Sepiolidae; genus Euprymna; species Euprymna scolopes. The sequence goes on from NC_136500.1 coordinate 119,374,208, forward strand.
TGCCAAATGGATTCCCAGGTTGCTCGCACCATTCCAGAAGCGAGAATGTGTCGAGTGCTCAAGGATGAATTTGGAGATGTGCTGAGTCAAAGTTTTTCAAAAGACTGATTGCACAGGATGAAACCTGGGTCCATCACTATGATCCAGAGGCAAAGCCCAGTTCATGCAGTGGAAGCACTTGGACTCACCACCTCCAAAGAAGGCAAGGGTGCAGCCTTCCACTGGCAAGGTCATGCTCACAGTCTTCTGGGACCAGGATAAAGTAGTGATGACAGATTTCCTGGAAAAGGGTACCACAATTACTGGAGCCTATTATGCTTCACTTTTGAGGAAATTAAGGGAAGCTATCAAAATCAAGAGGTGGGGCTAGATCAGCAAAGGTACCCTCCTCCTTTAGGACAACGCTCTGGTCCACAACTTGCATGTCGCCAGATCAGAAGCATGGCCGTGTGGTTATTAAATTCTTCCCCATCCTCCCTACTCTCCTGACCTTGCACCCTCTGACTTTCACCTCTTCCCAGCAATGAAGTTGTTTTTGAAAGGAAAGTGTTTCCCAGATGATGCAGCCTTGATTTCTGAAGTCACGTCGTGGTTGGAGGGCAAACCTGGGGTGTTCTACAAAAACGGTCTCCAGAACTGCATCAAATGATGGGAGAAATATTTAGAGAGTTGAGTTAATGCTTTTCGGGCACTCCCTAATAAAATAAACATTTCAACACAAGCTACTGAATAAACGAACAAACGACTTCATAAAACTTGCAAGGAAAAGGTTTATTGAAGCAAGGGCATGATGCAAATTTAGATATAGCTAGGATAGAACTCGTCTCCCTTAGCCCAGTAATTAATCCCTAGTGGGAATTGTAGATACCGGTGTAGGCAGAGAGAGAGAGAGAGAGAGAGAGAGAGAGAGTGTGTGAGGAAACAGGTCCGCTCTCTTTGACGTCTCGCTGGAAAAGGGAAGAGTTTTTCTCGTCCGGGACGGAAGCAGTTATAGTTTTTTTTTTTTTTTTTTTTTTTTTTTTTATTACATTTTCACCCCAAACAAGGCAAATTGCCACTTTGGTGTAGGGGGCTACTATCAGGGGCAACAACTACTGGGGTACTATGTAGGGATTTGGGCAGCAAGGTGTCGGTTCACGTTACACTTGAACTTCTGCACGTCAGTACTGTTGGGGAAGCAGGGACCTGGAATGGAATTCCAGAGTCTTGCGGTTCTGGGGAAGAAACTATTGGAGTAAAAAGATCTTTTACATCTAGGGACCTCTACAGTGTGGGGGTGGGATCTAGTAGCCTGTCGGGTTTGTCGAGGGTGCTCGCGTCGTGGGGGCACAAGTGATTGCAGTTCATCAGAGCATTCACCACTAAAATACTTGTAGAACAGGCAGAGGGATGCAACATTTCGTCGATGGGACAGAGGCTGAAGCTTAGATGCCAGTTCAGGGCCTATCAGATTTGCGACTCTCTTTTGAACCTTGTCAAGGAGCGAGAGACTAGTAGCAGATGCACCAGCCCAGATGTGGCAGCAATACTCCATACATGGGCGAATGGTGGCCTTATAGAGGTACAGAATACTTTCGGGTGTTAGTAGTTTTCTAGCACGGTAGAGAGAGCCTACCTTTCTTGCAGCGGCCCTGGCAATGCCTTCAATGTAATTGTTCCAACTCATGTTTCCTGTGAACGTTAGGCCAAGGAGTTTGAAAGATGGACTCTCAGATAAAGAGTCGTTGGCCATTGCTATTGGTGGTAGAGAGGGTTTCTTGTAATTATTGAATGAAACTAGTTTAGTCTTGGCAGCATTGAACGCGACCAACCACTTTTGTCCCCATTCCACTACAGATTGGAGGTCTTCCTCTAGTGTTTCTGCCATTTCTTTAGAAATGTGTTCATTCGTCTTCCTGTCGTGTCTGCCATAGAGTGTAGTGTCATCAGCATATATACCCATCTCAGAGGCAATGTTGTCGGGGAGGTCATTTATGAATATCAGGAACAATAGAGGTCCAAGGATAGAACCCTGGGGCACTCCCGCATTTATATCATATTGTTTAGATGTGCGACCGTCGAGGACTACCTGGATTTTTCTCTTATCTAAGAAGGATTTAATTATGTTAAGTACTCTACCAGTGATACCGTATGATCTGATTTTACTGAGGAGACCCTCATGCCATACCCTGTCAAAAGCCTTAGATATATCTAGAGCTACCGCTCTGCCTTCCCCCGCTTTGTCCAGTGATTGGTATATACGTTCAGAGATCACGGTGAGGATGTCTGCTGTGGAACGGGCTTGTCTAAATCCATATTGTTTGTCAGTCAGTAGTTTAGCATCTGTAGGATGATGGACTAGAGCATGGTTAATTATGGTCTCAAATATTTTGGCAAAAAGTGGGAGGAGGCTAATGGGGCGATAATTTGATGGGTCTGTCCTTTCGCCAGAATTCTTGAATACTGGTACAACAGAAGCAGTTTTCCAACAGCCCGGAAAGCAAGCTTCATTAAGACATTTGTTGTAGAGTTTGGAGAGAACTGGAGCTACTTCGGCTGAGCACTTTTTTAATAGCACAGCTGGGATAAGATCGGGTCCACATGCTTTTGAGGTGTCAAGGTTTTTTATGATAGCATGCACCTGAGCAGGGGTGGTTTTCAGATCGTCTAGTGTGGCGTCTGTCCGCATAGGAAAGTCAGGTAGGGGGTGGTTGGAAGGGTCCAGTGTGGAGTTTGAGGCAAACCGACTGGCAAGCATGTTAGCCTTGTCGGTTGCTGAGGAGACAACCTCGTGATTGTTGGTTAGTGGGGGAATTGTTGATTGCCCATTATTTACTACACTGTTGTAGATTTTCCAGAAGTCTCGAGTTCCTAGTTTTTGTGCTTCGATGCGCTTTTTAGTGGTTTCCGTAAATTCTCTCTTAGCTGTCGCTATTTCTTTCTTAACGTTATTTCTAGCTTCTATATACTTCAGTCTGTTTGAACTGGACTTATGTCGGTTAAACCTACGGTATGCATGCTGCTTTTGAGTAATGGCAGTTGCACAAGTCGACGTAAACCATTGGGGAGAGTGGGGCTTACTGTAAAATTTCCGCATGGGAACATGCGCTTCGATTGCAGTTTTGAACCAGTCAGTGGTCTCGTTTGCACACTGTTCAGCAGGGAGAGAGAAAATATTTTTCCATGGAGCATCTCTAATTAGTTCCCTGATGGCTTCCCAGTCAGCCTTATTATAATATCTCGTTGTTTTGAGCACTGGCTCTTCAGTTTTGGGTCTAGAGTTTAGGGCGATTTCAACCATTATCACTGCATGATCAGCGTTCCCGAGTGGGCTGTGGGCCTTCGCTATGCAGTCATCGGGAACTGTGGTCAAAAACAGATCTAGAAGTGATGCGTGTTGTTCTTCCTGGTCAGGGAAACGGGTTGGAAACTTAACAATTTGTGATAGGGAGTGAGATATAGCGAAGCTATGGGTTGTGCTGCCCGCTGCATCTGTGTGAGTAGAGAATCCAAGCCAGTTTTTGTGGTGGACATTAAAGTCTCCAAACACATGTATTTGTGCGCTAGTGTCGAGGGACAGTGCCGTGTCTATGCTGTCAGATACTTTGTTTATTATGGAGCAGTCCTGAGTCGAGGGAGAGCGGTAGAGAAAATAATAGTAGCTAATACTGTGTTGCACGTTTAGTCTAAAGCACATAAAGGCTTGATCATCTGTTTCTAGGTTTGTTTCTCTAGTCAAGGGAAGGGTATTACGAATGTAAACTCCAAGTCCGTGCATATGTCTGTCAGAGTCCTTACGGCAGAGTGGGAGATATCCATGCATGTTAAAGTGGTTAGAGGGAATGGAGGAGTGTAGGTTAGTCTCACTTAGTGCTAAGATATCCGGGGTATTTGTTAAGAGAAATGCTTCAACATCAGCAGTTCCTTAAGAGGGTAAGGAAGATCCCTGCGCTATGCCTCTGATTGGTCAGTATGTGCCATATCGCACACTCAGGGGAGGCACAAGAAAAGAGTTCTATTTGTTTCTGCTACATAACCCCCTGCTTAGGCTGAAAGCCGACAGAGAAAAAGATAGCAGAACGAATAGCAAAAAAAAAAAAAAAAATTAAATAAAAATGTCAATTTATTCACGTTATTTTTTGTTTTTACGAAGAAAAAAAATGTTCTTAGTTTTCTGTAAAAAGTTGGGGAATTTTTCTTTTTTTTTTATAAAACGTTCTTTTTTGTAGAAACGGGAGAAAGAAAAGTTTCTTTTTTAACAGAAATATACAGTTTTACATAGTTTCTTTGGCCAATGTACCCGTCGGCCACTACGTGTAGTGGTCACATAACTGTTCTCACGTGGAGCATTTACCTCAGGTGTATGACGATGCTGTGTGTATGTTGGAGGAATGTGTGGCTCATGTATTAATGTGTCCAGAAAGGCTCTTTTTACCCTATCTATGGAAACTGTCTCTTTTTTACCACTAATGTCGAGGATAAAGTTTTATCAGTGCGTGAAAGCACGCGATAAGGGCCAGTGTAGGGTGGAGTTAGGGGAGCTTTTACTGCGTCCTTTCTAAGGAACACGTGGGTCCATGTTGATATGTCCTTTGGGACCAAAGATTTTATGGTCTGTTCCCTAGGGTGCATCAGTGGTAGCTTACTGAGATAGGCTCGTAGTCTGTTGACATGCAGAGCTGAGTCAGTTGTTGTATCCTCTATCGGGGTCAGCATCTGACCTGGCAATGATAGAGGTGCTCCATAGACTAGTTCGGCTGCAGAATATCTCGTCCTTTTTGATTGAAGCACGACAGCCAAGAAGGACGACCGGTAAGTACTCACTCCATCGCTGTTAATCAGGATAAGTGCATAATGCTGCTTTCAATTGGCGATGGAAGCGTTCTATCAGCCTGTTAGAAGCTGGGTGATAGCTCGTTGTCCGAATGCGTGCGATCCCTACGATCCTGGACAGTTCCCGGAATAGGTGGGATTCGAATTGTACACCACGATCAGTGGTGATGGTGGTGGGAACTCCATAACGAGATATCCAGCCTGATATAAGGGCTCACCCTACAGACTCAGCCGAAATGTCTGTGAGGAGAATGGCTTCAGGCCACCGTGTAAAACGGTCTATACAGGTCAGGAGATACGTAAATCCCTGATTGACCAGCCAAGGTCCAACCAAGTCTATGTGAACGTGGCTAAACCGAGCGTTTGGGGTGCTTAATGTTCCAAGGGGTGCACGGATATGCTCATCTACCTTTGACTTTTGGCAAGATACACAGGAACGTGTCCAGGCAGTGATATCGCGCCTCATATTTGGCCAGAAAAATCTAGCTGTAATCAGCTTCACTGTGGCTTTGCATCCGTGGTGTGCCAGGTTGTGTAAAGTATTGAAGACAACTCTACGATGAGTCTTTGGAACAAATGGTCGAGGTGAATCCGTTGAGGTGTCGCAGATGATCTGCGTGTCCGAGGTAGGTACGGGGAGGTATGCAAATTTGCAAGTCACAAATTCAGGTGACGATGGATCCAACGTGTCCAGACTAGGCTGGTCTAAGGCCATCTGTTGTAAATCGATATCTGATGGTGAGGACAGAGAATTAATGGGAAGGCGAGACAAGGCGTCTGCCGCTGCGTTCTGCTCACCCAAGATATGTCGGATATCGCTGGTAAATTGCGAAACAAAATCCAAGTGGCACGTTTCGCGAGGAGAATATTTGTTTGGCTTAGAACGAAGTGCATATGTAAGCGGACGGTGATCAGTGTAGATCACAAATTGATGACCCTCGAGTGAATGTTGGAAGTGTTTCACTGCGAGGTACATTGCCAGCAGTTCACGGCCAAATGTGCTGTAACGTTGTTCTGCTGGTTTCAGTTGTCGTGAAAAGTATGCGAGAAGTTGTAACTGTTGTTGGTGCTGCTGTTGCAACACTGCACCTGCAGCTGTGCCTGATGCGTCAACGACCAGTGAAAACTGGGCATCGGGTACAGGATGTGCAAGTAAAGATGTCGCTAGTTTTGTTTTCACTTCATTGAAAGCTTTAAGCTGGGCCTCATTAAGTGAGATTTGCTCATTTTTCTTCTTCCTGTTACGTAATAGGTCAGAAAGAGGAGCTAGAAGGTCCGCACAGTGTGGGATAAAGCGTCTGTAATAGTTCAACGCACCAAGGAAGTGCCTTAATTGGCGAAGTGAAGTAGGTGGTTGAAGGTCTTGCAGAGCCTTCACCTTTTCCGGTAACGGAGATATACCGTCTGGGCTTATAATGTGGCCCAGGAAAACTAGTGACGAAGCACCGAAAACGCATTTACAAGAGTTAATCCTCACCTGGTATTGCTGAAACCGTTCGAACAGTAGGTGGAAGTGAGTGACGTGTTTTTCAGGTGAGGCACTTGCCACAAGAATGTCGTCTATATAGTTATAGACAAAGTTCAAATCACACACTACTTCGTCCATGAAGCATTGAAAAGTACTAGCAGCATTACATAAACCAAAAGGCATAGTTAAATATTCAAACGCTCCGAATGGAGTTGTTACTGTCGTCTTTGGTATGTCAGCCGGATTTACTGGGATTTGATGGTAAGCCTTGACCAAATCTAGTTTGGAAAAGGCCTTACAACCATGCAACGAGGAAGCAAAATCCTGTATATGTGGGATTGGGTGATGATCAGGTACCGTCATGGTATTGACTCATTGGTAGTCCCCAGTCAGACGCCAATCTCCGTCACGTTTTGGGACCATATGCAAAGGGGAAGCCCATGGTCTGGACGAGGGGCGTATTATTCCCAACTGTAGCATATGATTGAATTCAGCCTTTGCTGCTTTAAGTTTATCAGCAGGGAGGCGACGAGGGTGTGAGAACAGAGGAGCACTATGGTGTACGTGGGTTTGCTCACCACGAAATTTAAGTTTATTAACTCCGGGTAGGAGTGTAGCAACTCGTGGTAAGGATCATTTGAAGCGGCAATGAAAAATACCGGGCTGATAGATGGGACATTTCGCATTATGTCAGGGGCGGAAAGTTTCGAACTAGCGTCTATCAGCCAGCGTCTGCGAATATCTACCATTAAATTAAAATGATGCAGGAAGTCCACACCTAGGATGGGGTAAGGTAAATCCGCTATGGTAAAAATCCATGTAAAGTCTCCATAATTCCAAGTCCAGAGAACATGAAATTTGACCGTACGTGGGGATAGGGGAGTGATTTACCGTTTGCAGTGTTATGGGTGAAACTGGCGGCTTCTTTGTGAGGAGTTTCAGGGGCCAAATTTGCAAGCTGCTCCTGTATCAACTAAGCAAAGAGCTTGGGATAAGGAGTCAATGATAAAATAGGCACGGTTGTGGGGGGTCCGTGGAGAATGTGCCATGCTCAGTTCTCCAGATGATCGTTTCCTTGGTTCAAATACGAACAGGGCATTGTACAGCACTGTGCGTCCTTGCCAAAACGACTATGATAAAAGCATAGTCCTGGCTTGCTAGAGTGACAGCGGTGATGTGGGGATGGCGAACAGCTCTTGTAGTGGCGTCGGGGCGAATGTGGCCTGCTTATGTTCAGCTTACTCACCTCTCTGGTGAGGCGTTCGATGGCTGTAAGAATCGCCACCGATGTTGCTTCTTGCGTTACCTTTCTATCTGCTGCAGGGCCCGCGGGTACTTCAGCCTGTTGCTGAGGGATCGCCGTGGTGGTAGGCCCTCTCACAAAATCCATTACCTTATCTGCTGGCGCTGCTACTACGTCGACAGAATGCTTCTTTATCATAGGCACTAGTATTGTCTTTACTTGCGCCGGCAGCCTAGAAAAGAAAAGCTGTTTAATTAGGGTACTGTCAGGGGGACATCTTCTGCCAGTTCCCTCATTCTGCGGAGTAACTCTGTTGGCCTGTGGTCCCCTAAATGTTTGTCATGAACAAACGCTTCAAAACGTTTTTTCGCCGAGACTGACGTCCGGAGCAGTACCTCCCGCTTAATGCTGTCATATGTAGCATTAAGAGGGGTGTCAGTTATTAAGTCCTTGACAACAGGGGTCAAAGATGTGGGGAAAGCACTAAAGAGTATGTGGAGTTGTCGTTGCTCCGAGATGTTATTCGCTGAAAAATAGAATTCGAGTTGAGCAAACCAAACTCGAACGTCGCCTGCGAAGGCAAGTAAAGTCATAGCCATTTTTTTTAAGGTAAGCGACAAAACAGACCAACAAAAAAAAAAAAATTAACTATACGAAATATAGGTAGGACATTGTCACAGGACCACCTGAGGAAAAAGGAAAATATTTAGACAGAGGTAAAAATAATAAAAATATTTAACAGGATAAAAAGAGAGAGGAGAAAAAAACATTTTACCAGAAAATAACCTAGAAAAATGGTTCAAACGAGCAGTGGTAAAAAAAAAAGGCCAATATGTGTGTGTGGGTGTTTTTTTAGGGCTTTTTGGGGGGGGGGCCTGTGTGTGTAACCTATAACCTGGAAGTAGATGAATTCTTTAAACGGGTACTTACGTTTTGGCCGATACATGAATGCAAGTTTTTTTTTTTTTTTTTTTTTTTAAGCCCTTGTAATAAAAAATATAAAATATGTCAACTTTCTTTATCAATTGATGTTGCGTTTTTAATCGTATGGAAATATCGGTAAATGTTACCTAACGCCACAACAGAACACCTAATTTGTTTTTTTTAGAGGTATTCGAGGTCGCTGACAACGAATCTGATAATCAAACCCGCCGCAAATTTACCGTTTGCATGGTATGAACCCCTAGACCTTGAGACTATTTTGTGCGTTTTCACCGCCTTTGGTAGTGTTTTTCTTACATGATACGTTCGCGTGCGAACAGGCGTAGTGGGGTGTCGTATCGCGTAAGAATCTTTCGAATAAGAAAGTAAAAAAAAAAAAAATGTTGTTTTTTAATTTATCAAAAAATAAAGTTTTCACGGGCGGTTTGCAAAAACATAACCAAACATATTTTCATGTTTTTCGTTCTTTTTTGGGGGGACGGGGGGTATTCTATTAACAGGTGGTGCTTGCTTAGGTGTATCAGAATTTTTGACACCTCTAACACGAAACTGCGAATAAAATCTAAAAAAAACCCCGTAATTTCTCTTTTTAAAGTGGGTTGTTTATTTTCTTTATGGAATATACTTCCAAAATAAACTATTAAAGTTGTTTAAAAAATAATAGAAATATTATTTTTATTATTTATAAAATAGTGTTTACAAAGTACAGGCGCGGCGACACGCGCCTTCAATGACGCCATTTTTTACGTAATGAAATCAATTGAAATTTATAAGTTAAATATTTCTCAATTTTAAACTTTAAAAATCTATCCAAATTTTTCTAATGGCTCAATTTTTACGATATTTGCAGGGTCAATGTAAAATTTTATGCTCTTTCCAATAAACCAAAATTTAATATTTTAGACAAACGTTTTTTTGTGAAATTCACCCACCCACCCCATTTTGAAATGTGTATTAAAATTTATATAATTAATTGACTTACTAAAGTTTTATATATGACAAATTGAAGATAAAAGATCAGTAAATAAAAGGTTGGCAACTCTCTGTAGAATACTATCCAGGAGCAAGAGACTAGTAGCAGATGCACAGCCGAAATGTGCAGCAGTACTCGATACATGGGCGAATGGTGGCTTTGTAGAGGTACTTTCAGGCGTAAGTAACTTTCAAGCACGGTAGAGAGAGCCCATTTTCTTCGCAGCAGCCCTGGCAATGATCTCAATGTATTTATTTCAACTCATGTTCCCTGTGAATATTAAGCCAAGGAGTTTGAACGAAGTACTTTCAGGTAATGTATCTTTAGCCATAACTATTGGGGGTTGGTAAGGTTTCATGTAATTATTAAAGGAAACGAGCTTTGTCTTGGCAGCTTTGAACGTTACCATCCATTTCTGACCCCATTCCACTACAGAGTAAAGGTCTTCCTCTAGGGTTTCCCCCATTGCCTTAGATGTGTGCGCATTAGTTTTCCCCACGTGCCTGCTATAGAGCTTGATGTCATCAGCAAATATACCCATGTCAGAGACAATTGTATCTGGTAAGGATCGATTCCTGAGGTACACCTGCATTTATATTATATTGTTTGGATGTATGCCCATCGAGGACAACCTGGACTCTTCTCTCATTTAAGAAGGATTTAATTATGTTAAGTATTCGTCCAGTAATACCATAGATTTTATTTTCATGAGAAGACCATCGTGTCATACCCTGTCAAAAGCCTTAGATATATATAGGGCTACTACTCTCCACTCCCCTGCCTTAATTACAGTTAGAATATCTGCAGTAGAACAGCCTTGCCTAAATCCATATTGATGGTCAAACAGAAGTTTAGCAGGTGTAAGGTAGTGGACTAGAGCTTGATTAATTAAAGACTCAAATATTTTGGCGAAAACCGGGAGGAGATTAATTGGGCGATAATTTAATGGGTCAGTTCGTTTGCCAGAGATTTTGCAGTACCACGGAAGCAATATTCCAGCTGTCAGGAAAGCAAGATTCGGTAAGACATTTGTTAAAGAGTTTAGAGAGAACTGGAGCAACCTCAGCGGAGCATTTTTTTTTAATAGCACAGCTGGCATGAGATCAGGTCTACATGCTTTTGAGGTGTCTATGTTTTTTATGATATCATGTACTTGAGAAGGGGTAATTTTCAGATAATCTAGTGTGGTTTCTGTCCACAGAGGAAAATCAGGGAGGGAATGGTTTGCTGGGTCCAAGGTAGAGTTTGAGGGAAAATAACAGGCAAAAATGTTAGCTTTCTCAGTTGCTGTACAAACAACCTCATGATTGTTGGATAGTGGGAGAATTATTGATTGCCCATTATTCACTACACTATTGTAAATTTTCCAGAAATCATGAATTTCTAATTTCTGCACTTCAATGCATTTTCTGGTGGTTTCAGTATATTCACTCTTAGCTGTTGCTACTTCTTTCTTACAATTACTTCTCGCTTCTATATACTTTGTCTGTTCGTACAGGACTTATGCTGGATAAATCTACGGTATGCATGTTGCCTCTGAGCAATGGCAGCTGCGCAAGTAGAAGTAAACCATTGGGTAGAGTGGGATTTGCTATAGAACTTCCGTGCAGGAACATATGCTTCAATTGCTGCTTTGAACCATTCAGTAGTCTCATTTGCGCACTATTCTGCAGGAAGAGAAAAGATATTTCCCCATATGATTGCTAATGGCATCCCAGACAGCCTTATTTTAGTATGTTGTCGTTTTGAGCAATGGCTCTTCAACTTGGGGTCGAGAGTTTAGAGTGATTCTATCATCATCACAGCATGATCAGCATTCCTAAGTGGGCAATCAGCATTTGTTACACGATCCTCAGGATCTCTTGTCAGAAATAGATCCACAAGTGAGGCTTGCTGGTCCTGGCGATCTGGGAGACGGGTCGGGGATGTTACTGTCTGTGTCAAGGAATGGGATATAGCAAAATTATGGATGATGCTACTATCTGTGTCAGTGAAGTTAGAGAAGCCAAGCAAATTTCTGTGGCGGGCGTTAGAGTCACTAAATACATGTATTTTGGCGCTAGTGTCAAGGGAGAGTGCTACATCTATGCTGTCAGAGACATGATTGATTATAGTGCAGTCCTGGCTGGATGGAGAGCAATAAAGAAAATACAAGTAGCTAACGCTATGTTGTAAATTTAGTTTAAGGCACAGGAAGCCCTGGTCACCTGATTCTAGTTTAAATTCCCTAGACATGGGGAGGGTGTTACAAATATAGACTCCAAGTCTGTTCCTGTTAGTCCTTATGACAAAGTGGAAGATAACCAGGCATGTTAAAGGTTAAAGATGCTAGAGGGGATGGAGAAGTGCAAGTTAGTTTCACTTAGTGCTAAGATATCTGGGGAGTTTGCTAGGAGAAATGATTCTACATCCTCTAAGATAGTTCTAAGTCCTCGGATATGTGTAAATGCAAGCCTCGAGAGGGGAGGCGTGAGTGTGTCTGGTTTGAACATTTTTTTGGATAAAGCTATCATTTCATTCTATTTAGTAGTTTCAGTTCTAGATTGAGGTGCTAGGCAAAACGCATGTGCATAGGCACCATCATGCAATACGAGTAGACCATCAGCCAGTTCCTCATCCACAAGAATGTGGTCTCGGGAACGCCCACCAGAGATGAGTGCAGGGTGCCTTTCCATGCGTGACATGGCACTACAAATATCCCGATATTACACAGCTGATGATAGAACAGCCGCTCTAAGCGCTATCAAAGGGCTTCTGTACTGTCAGTTGGAAACAGCAACCAGCAACTGTCAAACCGGTACCCTCAAACTTGCCCGACAGGAGTGGCCCAGTCCCAATCATGTTAGCATATATGGTAAATAAGCACCCCCAAGATGCCCAGTTATAGGAGAAGGGAATAAGGCAAATATAGGGGACGGCATTTATTGCCCTAGTTAGGAAACAAGGCTAAGCACTGGGCATCTCTAGTGAGTCATTGTGGCTGCACCTCTGCTCCTGGCTAATAGGAAAAGAAGGAATATGGAGTATAGATAGGCAGAGCCTATCTACTCCTTAAGCAGTTTAGGTTTGCAAACCGGTGATTTGATCAAGTCACCAGCTCTAGGGAGGTTGTCGTCCAGGAATGAGGAGGCCTCCCTCCCCTGTTTCGTGCCAAGTCATATGAGGTCAAAGGCTGTAAATGACAAAGTTCTCTCTGATTCTCTCTCCTCTGATCTTGAGCATGTGGTACAATGGGAGAAGAGATGACTGGTTACTTTTAATGCATCTAAAACTAAGCTCCTATCTTTACATCATCAACGCTCTGATCCCGATCTGGCATCAATTGAAATGGATGGCTCTCGTCTTGAGGAGTCTCCATACTTTGATAAGCTTCTGAGTTTGACCTTTACTCCTGATCTGAAATGAAACACGTACATCAAGTCTGTTACCAAGGTCGCTGGAAAAATGGTAGGATCCTTCTACCACTCCAGTAGATATCTCACTGCTGATGCAATTCTCTATCTATATAAAAGCCAAGTACGTCCAAGGATGGAGTACTGCTGCCATATCTGGGCAAAAGCTGCTAAAAAAGCCTATCCTGCCTTGACAGAGTACAAAATAGACTTTGTAATCTAGTGGGGGTGCCCTTTTCTCTTCCCTGCAACCTTTCTCCCACAGAAGGGACGTTGCGAGTCTGTCGTTTTATTGTTATATCCATGGGAAGTGCTCGTCTGAGCTCCAATCTCTGGTCCCCCCTCGCCACTGAACAAAGCTTCTTACTTAGAAGTGCACGTCTGTGGAACTCTTCCGTTTGTCTGTTTCCAACCTGACTACAACTTGGATGTCTTAAAGTCCAACATAAATCGCCCCTTTATGCAAGGCGCTTTATCAGATCTTCATTAATAACGATTACTACGATATTGTTCTATTGATTACTGTACACGCAATAACTCTTATCCCCGAGTGGCCACCGGGACTTGATAAGTGGTAACTTCTATGTAAAAAAAAAAAGACATTGAAGAAAGAAGTCTCTCCTTAAGAAAGTCGTTAAGTGACTCTAAGTAAGGTTAGGGCGTTTAAAGTCAAGTCTACTCTCTTAAGTCGAAGTCTGCACAAACATACTTATGTATATGCTTTGATAATCTTTCAAGAGCATTTGAATTAATATACTAGATTAGTTAGCCTTTGAGAAAGATTAAGGCGTTTAAAATCAAGTCTATTTTATTAAGTCGGAGTCGACACAAACATAAATCTATATGAAAGGTGATAACGTTGGGTTGTGTGAAAGATAACATATGTACAAACATTAATGGGTGAAAGGTGATAACGTAGTATAAATATTAATGTAGGAGAAGGTGAGGACGTTTGTACAAATATAATTTTATGTGAAAAGAAATCTAATTGAGCTTTTTGTTTTAAGTTATTACTTCTTTGCAACAGCGAGTTTAAAAACCCCGTTTTTTTTGTTTTGTTTTTTTACACGGTAGCCACCACATATCAAGGCCCAGAAGCCACTCGGGGATAAGGGTCATTGCGTGTACAGTATGTTAGTATTGGAGATTTGATAAAGTGTCTTACTTAAGGGGGTGGTTCATCAGGAATTTTTTTACATTGGACTTGAAGACATCCAGATTGTAGTCAGGTGGGAAACAGGCAACCGGAACAGAGTTCCACAGTCGTGCACTTCTAAGAAAGAAGCTTTGTTCATGGAATCTACGTTTTGATGTTGGCACAGATAAGGAGTGGGGACAATTTTTGACAGTGGTTTCAGCTAGACGGGTGTTTATTGTGAAAGATTGGCGAGGGGGGGGGCAGAGATTGGAGCTCAGACGAGCACCTGCCATGGAAATAAGGATAAAACAAAGACAGGCTCGCAACGCATCTCCTGTAGGAGAGAGGTTGCAGGGAAGAGAAAAGGGCATCACCTACTAGGCCACAAAGCCTATTTTGTACTCTGTCAAGGCAGGATAAGCTGTTTTTTAAGGGAGTAAGACAGATTTTGCATATTTCACTTACCAAGTGTATATTACCTTTTTAGCATTGTGACCAAACACACATATATGTAAAACGAATATAAAATTATGTGAAAAGGTTTAACATATGTACAAACATAAATGTGCCTGAAACGTGATAATATTGCACATGTGGCTTATTTAAAACTGTTAACTTCTGAAATGCCAATATCATTGTTTACATATTGTTGGCATAGTAACATAACAATGATTAGTGAATTCGGTTTCTTTTATGTGATAAAGGGTTCGAGGTTGTCACCTAAACTCAAGTGTTGCTATGGAAGGTGAGTTTGTTTTACACTTTATAAAAAATTCATTCAATAACGGTATATATGCACTTATTGTACCGTGCTAAAATAATAGTGATATTATCGTAGTCTCACAATTGCCTTGGGAAACAACGGCGAGATCTACTCCTACTCAACCAGAATAATCGCACCCAGCATGTGTTTGTTCATAAAACCCAGTTGCACACACGGCTTTGTAAAGATCGTTTCAGCTATGCACATATCCACCTTTCTACACCCACGCACATTTATTATAGAATTGATTTTTCCAATCAATTTTCTAAAGAGAGGGCCATATCGTAGCTTCGCAGTCACTCTGGGAAACAACAGCAAGATCTACTCAACCAGAATAATCATGCGCACAGCACATGTTTGCTCCCCAAACATAAACCCCAGTTGCGCGTGAGGCTTTCCAAAATCGTTTCAGCTACACGCTCATCTGGCTTTCTCAACCCATGCAAATTCTGCAGCCATAAAAAAGTAAGATTTTTCTTTTTGCCCGGACGTATTCGTAAGCACTCCACATGACACAGGCTCTGACTTTTCGTCTAATCGTTGTTAAAAAATAGATTCATTTTTGTAAATGTGTTTTTTTTTCACTATCTCCATGAGTCGGTCGAGATCTTTAAAAACTCATCACACACAAAAAGAGCAAGTCGATGCCAGCACATAAACAAACACATAAACAGTACAGAACACCATAAACAAATAGCATGCCATAAACAAATAGCATGCCATAAACAAACAGCATGCCATAAACAGCACAGCACGCCATAAACAAATAGCACGCCATAAACAAATAGCACGCCATAAACAAATAGCACGCCATAAACAAATAGCATGCCATAAACAAACACATAAACAGCACAGCAGTCAGCACGCCATAAACAATTAGCATGCCATAAACAAATAGCATGCCATAAACAAACAGCATGCCATAAACAAACAGCATGCCATAAACAAATAGCATGCCATAAACAAACACATAAAGAGCACAGCACGCCCTAAACAAACAGCATGCCATAAACAAATAGCATGCCATAAACAAACACATAAACAGCACAGCACGCCATAAACAAACAGCATGCCATAAACAAATAGTATGCCATAAACAAATAGCATGCCATAAACAAACACATAAACAGCACAGTACGCCATAAACAAATAGTATGCCATAAACAAATAGTATGCCATAAACAAATAGTATGCCATAAACAAATAGTATGCCATAAACAAATAGTATGCCATAAACAAATAGCATGCCATAAACAAATAGCATGCCATAAACAAATAGTATGCCATAAACAAATAGCATGCAATAAACAAGCACATAAACAGCACAGCACGCCATAAACAAATAGTATGCCATAAACAAATAGTATGCCATAAACAAACACATAAACAGCACAGCACGCCATAAACAAATAGTATGCCATAAACAAATAGTATGCCATAAACAAATAGTATGCCATAAACAAATAGCATGCCATAAACAAATAGTATGCCATAAACAAATAGTATGCCATAAACAAATAGTATGCCATAAACAAATAGTATGCCATAAACAAACACATAAACAGCACAGCACACCATAAACAAATAGTATGCCATAAACAAATACTATGCCATAAACAAATAGTATGCCATAAACAAATAGCATGCCATAAACAAATAGTATGCCATACACAAATAGTATGCCATAAACAAATAGTATGCCATAAACAAATAGTATGCCATAAACAAATAGCATGCCATAAACAAATAGTATGCCATAAACAAATAGTATGCCATAAACAAATAGCATGCCATAAACAAACACATAAACAGCACAGCACACCATAAACAAATAGTATGCCATAAACAAATACCACACCATAAACAAATAGTATGCCATAAACAAATAGCATGCCATAAACAAATAGCATGCCATAAACAAATAGCATGCCATAAACAAATAGTATGCCATAAACAAATAGTATGCCATAAACAAATAGTATGCCATAAACAAATAGCATGCCATAAACAAACACATAAACAGCACAGCACGCCATAAACAAATAGTATGCCATAAACAAATAGTATGCCATAAACAAATAGCATGCCATAAACAAATAGTAAGCCATAAACAAATAGCATGCCATAAACAAATAGTATGCCATAAACAAATAGCATGCCATAAGCAAATAGTATGCAATAAACAAATAGCATGCCATAAACAAACACATAAACAGCACAGCACGCCATAAACAAATAGTATGCCATAAACAAATAGTATGCCATAAACAAATAGTATGCCATAAACAAATAGTATGCCATAAACAAATAGTATGCCATAAACAAATAGCATGCCATAAACAAATAGTATGCCATAAACAAATAGCATGCCATAAACAAACACATAAACAGCACAGCGCGCCATAAACAAATAGTATGCCATAAACAAATAGTATGCCATAAACAAATAGCATGCCATAAACAAACACATAAACAGCACATCACGCCATAAACAAATAGTATGCCATAAACAAATAGTATGCCATAAACAAATAGTATGCCATAAACAAATAGCATGCCATAAACAAACACATAAACAGCACAGCACGCCATAAACAAATAGTATGCCATAAACAAATAGTATGCCATAAAAAAATAGCATGCCATAAACAAACACATAAATAGCACAGCACGCCATAAACAAATAGTATGCCATAAACAAATAGTATGCCATAAACAAACAGCATGCCATAAACAAATAGTATGCCATAAACAAATAGCATGCCATAAACAAACACATAAACAGCACAGCACGCCATAAACAAATAGTATGCCATAAACAAATAGTATGCCATAAACAAATAGTATGCCATAAACAAATAGTATGCCATAAACAAATAGCATGCCATAAATAAATAGTATGCCATAAACAAATAGCATGCCATAAACAAACACATAAACAGCACAGCACGCCATAAACAAATAGTATGCCATAAACAAATAGTATGCCATAAATAAATAGCATGCCATAAACAAACACATAAACAGCACAGCACGCCATAAACAAATAGTATGCCATAAACAAATAGTATGCCATAAACAAACAGCATGCCATAAACAAATAGTATGCCATAAACAAATAGCATGCCATAAACAAACACATAAACAGCACAGCACGCCATAAACAAATAGTATGCCATAAACAAATAGTATGCCATAAACAAACAGCATGCCATAAACAAATAGTATGCCATAAACAAATTGTATGCCATAAACAAATAGTATGCCATAAACAAATAGCATGCCATAAACAAATAGTATGCCATAAACAAATAGCATGCCATAAACAAACACATAAACAGCACAGCACGCCATAAACAAATAGTATGCCATAAACAAATAGCATGCCATAAACAAACACATAAACAGCACAGCACGCCATAAACAAATAGCACGCCATAAACAAATAGCATGCCATAAACAAACACATAAACAGCACAGCACGCCATAAACAAATAGAATTCCATAAACAAATAGCACGCCATAAACAAATAGCATGCCATAAACAAACACATAAACAGCACAGCACGCCATAAACAAATAGCACGCCATAAACAAATAGCATGCCATAAACAAATAGCACGCCATAAACAAATAGCATGCCATAAACAAACAGCACGCCATAAAAAATTAGCATGCCATAAAAAAACAGAACGCCATAAAAAAATAGCATGCCATAAAAAACAGAACGCCATAAAAAAATAGCACGCCATAAACAAACTGTAGGGAAAATTTTAGTGTGCCTGCAGTCATGGAGGCGGACTGCTAAGGGTGGCATGTGCGAACTCACAACCCGACCGACGAGACACAGAAAGGCGACAAAGCATCAGGTTCGATCACATCTTAATTTGCATGAATGAGACAATATAAGGCTGGCAGTGAAGAGATTGAGTTGAGTTGAGTCGGGTTCTTGAGAACCGGACTGAAGGGGGTTAGAGCGGAGAATGTTGCCAAGAATCCAGTCCAGGTTTTTTTTTTCTATTAGAAGGTATTTTGGCTTTAAATATGGAGCCGATGCGGCCGAGATGAAATGGGAAATTTGAAATGTTTCGCGTCGAACCTGGAAAAGTAAAAGTCGAATTGAAAATTGAAAAGCGTTTTCAAAGTAAGAATTGAATGAGTCATGTCAAACTGCGAAGGTTGAAGATATGAAGTGAGTTGGACATTTTTGTCTTTTTGTTTGTTTGTTATTCCCAGTGGGATACATTGGATTTCTTTAACTATCGTCGTCAAATGAATGTGTTAAAATGCGATTTGGACGACTTGTGTGCATTAAATTCGTTTTCCCCTGAGGAATTTAAAATGAAATCCTGTTGTGTTGAAAATAAAAAAATGTGTCGTTTTTAAACAAAAATTATTTTATGAAAGTACAATTCGAGTCGTATTTTATTTTGTTTGAAAAACGTTGTCACTGTTAAAAGAACTTAAAATGTGATTCAAACGATGTGGTATGTATCTAAAAGTTATTTTTCAATGTGGAATTTAAAATGAAATCGTGTTGTGCTGAAAAAAAAGGGTGTCGTTTTTTTTAACATGAAGGCAGACTGCTAAGGGTGGCATATGCGAACTCAAAACCCGACCGACGGGACACAGGAAGGCGACAAATCATCAGGTTCGATCGCGTCAATTTGCATGAATGAGACAATATAAGGCTGGCAGTGAAGAGGTCGGAATCGAGTTGAGTTGAATCGAGTTCTCGCAAACCGGATTGAAGGGGGTTAGAGCGGAGAATGTTGCCAAGAATCCAGTCCAGGTTTTTTTTTTCCTTTTAGACAAACAGCATGCCATAAACAAACAGCATGCCATAAACAAACAGCAGACAATAAATAAACAGTATGCCATAAACAAACAGCAGACAATAAATAAACAGTATGCCATAAACAAACAGCAGACAATAAATAAACAGCATGCCATAAACAAACAGCAGACAATAAATAAACAGTATGCCATAAACAAACAGCAGACAATAAATAAACAGTATGCCATAAACAAACAGCATGCCATAAACAAACAGCATGCCATAAACAAACAGCAGACAATAAATAAACAGTATGCCATAAACAAACAGCATGCCATAAACAAACAGCAGACAATAAATAAACAGTATGCCATAAACAAACAGCATGCCATAAACAAACAGCATGCCATAAACAAACAGCAGACAATAAATAAACAGTATGCCATAAACAAACAGTATGCCATAACCAAATAGCATGCCATAAACAAATAGCATGCCATAAACATATGGTCAACGTGTGTGCATATAAAATTACATGGCTTAATATTTGGAAAATTACTTGTTTTTCATCTAATTTTAATTTTTTGCCAATACTACACTATGACAAGGCAGTTTGGTACACGAGTGCACATTTAACAGTCTTTGTTTATGCTCATGTGTAGCTTAAATGAAGGCTAGGCTGTGAAATGGAAAATAGTCACAGAGTTAAGGAGTTAATACCATGCAAAAGAAATCAAACAAAAAACTTTTAAGCCAATAAACACACAAAAATACCCCTCTCTTATGTGGCCAGAAAGTGGGTGTTCATTTTAAATTAAATTTACTTGAACTCACTTTTCGCAAAAGTAAGTTCTTCATATCATGAAAGCTATTTTCGCGATGGAAACGGTTTGCAGATTCGTTTTTTAGCACACCGAAATCTACAAAAAAAAATATTTTGTTATATACGAACGTCAGACGGTCCTTAAAGTAAAATAATACCAAAAATATTATTTCAAAAAGGATAAATATTTCAAATTTGGAGTATTACTTTCCTATATAAATTTTATGGAAAATGATCACACACTTTATGGTCAATGAGGCCTGCAATCGTCCACAGTTATCATTTTTTGTTTCTTACATTTTGTTTTGTGCGAGGCGGGGTAAGAGCTCACATGTTGTTAAGGTAATCTCCAAAAATACTGTTAGGGCTTACAACATGGCCGCCAGAAGAGTCACGTGATCCGGTTGATCCAAAACATGAATCGTGCAAATGGAAAACGCAGCCTTGAAGGCAAACTTTGACAAACAATCACAATTTTTTTTTATTTAATTTTTTGTTGATATAATGTTGTTATAAAAATAGGCAAACTTTGAGAAACAATCTTAGGTTGTTTTTAGTTAAAACAGTGTTTATAAAAAGTATTTTATTCAGAACAAACAAGTGGTCGACTAGGTGTATCAGAATTTTAGGCGGAATTTTTGACACCCCCAACAAAAAACTGCGAATAAAATATATAAAACTCGTAATTTCTGTTTTTAAAGTGGGTTGTCAATTTTCTTTATGAAATATACTTCCAAAATAAACTATTACAGTCGTTTAAAACATAATAGAAGTATTATTTTTTATTTTTGAAAAACAATGTTTACAAAATGTCTACGCACGTTCGTAGACATTGTTTGTTTGTCAAAGTTTGCTTTAAATTTGCGTTTTCCGGTTTCGTAATACGGCGATTCATGTTTTGGATCAACCGGATCACGTGACTCTTCTGGCGGCCATGTTGTAAGCCCCAACGGTATTTTTGGAGATTGCCTGTTGTTAACTATTCTGTACTTTCACCTAATAAATTAGTACATAAAATATAGCGTTAAAATATAAAACTTTGCAAAACGTATCATCGTGACGTTTATTGGGTGCGTTTCTACCCGTATTTTGTTTAATTTTTGCTACAGAATTCCGTTTGATTTTTTTATGTTTTATTTTAGGATGAGTCCCCATTTATTGGTCATCACCAATTAATCGAAACTTAATGTAGAAAAAATATTTTGTTTAATCTTTATAATCTAGTGTGCTTTAGTGCTTTACTCCCTAAAAGAATTCAAAATTCATTTTTTTTTTGTTTTTTGCTATTACGTATCAATAGCTTTACAAAATATCTGCAAAGAAAGAATTACAAAAATAACAATTGATCACTTTAATATACGCTTTTCGTGTTAATCTATATAATTTGGTTGACTTGACTGTTTGTACAATATATTCCTCTTATTTAAATTGTTTATGTAAAATATTCAGTTTCGCAATCTTTTATATAAAAAAGTTATTTGGATTATTGGGAATACTGTTTGAAATGTTTTAATGGTGTGAGGGGATGCGAGAAAAATAGAACATAACACAATATCGATTAAGGGGCAGGTAACTCTTTTAGGAGTTATGTCCCTTTGATGACAACATTATATTTTTCTTATATTGGACGTCAATCGTATTTTGACAAATCCCAATTATGTAACATAAACATATTTTTTTTTTAATCTTCATATTTCTTATTCTTTAATGAATTGGACACACAAAAGAGAAATTTACATAATACACCGTAACAAATATAATCTGAACTTGATAGAACAGTTTTTATACGAAGAACGAAATAATGATTATACCGTGTTATGGGAGGCCTTAATTCATTATTCTTTAGTAATTTATTTTGTCTTTTAATAATTTCACATTTAAATCGAGCTTTTCATGTTTTAATTTTGATTCTTTTATATTTTCATATATTTTATTTCTTAATGAATTGGCCACACAAAAGTTGTATCAATTTACTAAAGAAATCCTTATTTATTCCTCTAGTTAAAGCTAATTATTATCCACATCTAGTTGTTTCACAGCGTTTCGGCCAACTATTCCTATGGCCTTCATCATTTTGTTTACCATGATGGGATAAGAATGCTGAATTTTCTAACTGTATCCTCAGAAATTATTGCCTTCCGTTGTTGTTGTCGTCTCACCACGTTTTGCCAACTAAACCTCTAGCCGGCTCTGGGTAGTGTAACACCTCCCTCGAGGAGGTGGTTAGGACTCTTATTTCTCTGGATTCTCGGCACGCGTAGTCTAGTCTCCTCTGAGGCTGTTACATAAAATCTGGCATGCTGAAAGCGAATATCGAAGTGCCAGGCAGGAAGAAGGACAAACGATTGTAGTCTATCTACAAAAGCTTAATTCTCATAAAATTATGTACAAAAATCTTTTTACAATTCTCGTTCAGATTTTGTAAGTTCTTTTCAAAGTTTCAACTCTCTTCACAGACAGTGACCGACGGATGGATGAGGTGGGGAGGGGTCAAGTCTCTGCTCTACTCTTATCTGAAACTCTCTGCGACTCAACTCTTCTGGAACTCTTCTCTGGCTAATTTTCGCACGACAGTCGTATATATAGTAAGTTAAGTGGCTGGGGGTGGAAATTCTCCCCAGCCAATAGGATTTTGCCACAAAATCTCCACGAAATCTAAAGCCCCAGGTCCCTGGGTGAGCACCGTTCCCACACCTGAAATTCTCTCACCATTTTCAAGGACAGATGTCAATTCTGACACCGACCCTGGGTTCATTTAAGGCCAGACAAGGTTCTAAGTGAAATTTCCTGTCGTCAACTTTTAGCCGTAAAAATATATTTCTCTGGTTTTCAAACACTATCTATTTTGACATGAAATAAAATATGTATATTTATCTTCTCTATCTTAAATCCTTGGGTTATCTGACGTCACCTGGGAATACAAAGCTACCTCAGTGTAGTTCTAACGCTCCTCAATGGGGAATTACGTTACAGTAGAATTTAAAAGGTTATCTTCAGACAATGCTCACCTGGAACCGTAGAGATTCCACATCTTTATCGTCTGAAGATCAATGTTGGATTTGTTTTTGGTCTTATAAATCCACGTTTTATTTGTTATCAGATCTTCCATTGTCGGGTCGTTACCCGGATATAATAGTATATTATTTAATTATTTTAATCATTGAATGTTGGTCGACCTCTAGCCATAATTGACTGAAAATCCTGAGGATCCGTCAAATTCTGCAAGAGTATCGAACTGTGTGTTATTTTCACCACAATTTATTTTTTTGTTGATTGTTTATTCAAGAAAAAAAAAATGAATTACAAAAACACTATTATTTCGCTTTTATTTTTTATAACCCTTTATTTACAAAATAAATACATTGTGTATAAGAATCGTTTTTTTTACGAGAATATTGACATAGTTTGTGAGGAGTAAACAGGTACAGATGAAATTTTCTGGATTATATGAATAGACCGTTAAATTTATATATACATATATTTATGTAAATATAAATATGTACATATATATATATATACATATATAAATATGTACATATATATATATATATACATACATATATATACATATATGTATGCATATATATGTCTATGAGTGCATATATATATGCATTTATATCTATTTATACATATATATATATGTCAATGTATACACTTATACACATATATCTATGTCTACATATATATGTACACATATATTTAAATATATATACGTATATCTACATGTATACATATATATGTATACATATATTTATATATATGTATGCATATATAAGTATACACATATATGTATAATTATATATATATGTATACACATATGTATACATGTGTGTACATACGTATATACATATACGCATATATATATATATGTATATATATATGTGCGTATAGATACGTATATATATATGTATATATATATATATATATCTATATATATATATATATATATATATATATATGTCTGTACATACATATGTATGTACATGTTTTGGAGAAGTAAATATGCACAAGATAGCAAGTCCTCCAAACATTATAAATCGACTGTTGCTTCATATTTTAATCCCATTTAAATTATTTTTTTCACAAACTTATTTCCAAGGAATATTAGCTAAGTGTGCAAGAATATTGCTAACTGTTTTTTTATGTTATTTGATAACAAGAATATTGCACATGGTTCTCTACATGTCGGGAAAACAATGCGGAGGTTAGAAATAGAATATAAGCAAAACTCTAAAACAAACATAATCCAAACTTATAGAAACTTGTAGAGGATTGACAGTGAGAAACGATTCTGAGAATGTAGAAGGATTGGGCATATCGTACGTCTGGAAAGTAAAAAGCCCATAAAAAAATGACAACATTAACGAAGAAAAATATGAACATGTTTATTTACAATCTCAGTATAAAGTAAAGAATTACTTTGGCGAGAATATCTGATTTCTCATACGAGTCCGTAAAACAAGAATATTCACACAATACATACTTTCAGGCTTGTTCCATATTACAATGTCTGATTTGATAACTTTGTCATTTATATATCTGCCTGCCTGCCTATATGTCTTTGTCATAGAACATTATCACTTTTCCATTTGATGTTATCGGTGATGGTTTCCAGATGTTCGATGATCTGTCAAGCAACATCTCTCCATGGATCTTTCAATGATGGTATTTACATACTTTGTTACCATCTGCTAATAGATTTTAGGTGGCTCTAGTTCTCAATTGCTGATTGGAAAATCTTCACTGGCCAATTGCTTGTAGGTCAGCTATCTTTTTAAATCCATTTTTGAGTAAGCCTGACCTGATTCTCAATTTCTGATATGAAAAACCTGCACTGGCTATTTGAAAGCCAGCTATTTTTAAACATATTTTAATAAGACATGACTTTGTCTGATTATAGTGAGTCTTTCCTTATCAAATGGAAGTTTCCCATTCTTC
Organism: Euprymna scolopes; assembly: GCF_053919585.1. Lineage (NCBI taxonomy): Eukaryota > Metazoa > Mollusca > Cephalopoda > Sepiida > Sepiolidae > Euprymna > Euprymna scolopes. The sequence continues at coordinate 119,399,477 of NC_136500.1, forward strand.
AGCAATTGGAGTGAAACATCCTTGTCTATATATTCCTGGTAAAAATCCTCCAGGATCTTCCCTGCTCTCTTGTGTTGTTTCTATTCTTGCTTTTTGTTTCTATCTCGATTTCCGTGAATTCTTTTTTTTCTCGCAATCTGTGTTGCTGGTTCATCATATACCTTGATAAGATTCTCTAGCACAGCACCCCCAATTTTATCAGTGACGCTGAGTGTGAGTCCTCATATGTATAACTAAATGTGATTTTCGAGAAAAAGCATATCCACACACTTCACAAGAATGTGACTTTTCCCCAGTGTGAGTTCTTATATGTCTCACTAGCTTTGATTTTTCAGAACATGAATATCCACACACTTCACAAGAATGTGGCTTTTCTCCAGTGTGAATTCTAACATGTGTGACTAGATGTGATTTTCGAGAAAAAGAATACCCACACTCTTCACAAGAATATGGCTTTTCCCCAGTGTGAATTTGCATATGTCTGACAAAATTTGATTTTTCAGAACAGGAATATCCACACACTTCACAAGAATGTGGCTTTTCCCCAGTATGAGTTCTCACATGCGTCACTAAATGTGATTTCCGAGAACAAGAATATCCACACACGTCACAAGAATATGGCTTTTCCCCAGTGTGAATTTTCATATGTCTTACTAAATTTGACTTTTTAGAACAAGAATATAGGCAAAACTCACAGGTATTTAACTTGTTCTTATTGTGTACCTCCATTTATAGCAAAAATTTGATATTGTATATTTAGTCAAAATTTACAAATGATGAAGATTTGAGAAATTTATCTAGTATTACACCTGTAATAAACATTTATTTCTATAGTTTTTCGTACTGTATGTCTCACTAACTTTGATTTTTCATAACATAAATATCCGCACAATTAACTTAATGTGTACCTACTTTTTCCACTAAAATTGATCTCCGTATGAATAATACTTAATAATATGGATTTTTATAAAAAATGTACGAATTTGAGAAACTTTACCAAAAGATTATAAGATGTACATAGTGTTACTTTTTTAATGTTTTTAATCTGTCTGTAATGTATAAAATGTTGTCTGTACAAAAGTCTAAATTTCAATACTTGTATAAAATAATGTCTGTACAAAAGTCACATGCAGTTTGTAATTCTATTTATATTTTGTTATTTGTTAGAACATGAAACATGTGAAAAACTTTACAACTTCAAAAGAATATAACATTTGCGTAGTGTTACATTTGTAATAGATGTTTGTTACTTGTTCGTAGTGTATAAAATGTTTGTACAAAAGCCACAAACATTTATCAAATTTGTGATTCCATCTATTAATACTTGCTTATTTATTTGAACATGAAACAGCCTACGTGAGAAATATTATCATCAGAATGAGTGATTTTCGTTGAATTTATTAAATATTAGTATTTAGATAAAATCAATTACATGTAGATGCTTCCGTTGTCTTCCACATGTCTCCAGGAAAAAGTGTTAAAGAAAATGATCAATTGAACATTTATAAAAACGTTCAAGCAGGAACACCTGTGAATAAAAATAAAATCCATTATTATTATTATTATTATTATTATTATTATTATTATCCTTGTTCAAATATATTTTTTATATCATAATTTTAGTGACAATCTCTAGTTTAATTCAATCGAAACATATCGAATAAGATCTACTACATTGCTTAGCATAAAGTCTAGAGCCACTTGTACCAATACCTTTTTATATCATTCGGATCATGGGACATAAAGAAATATTGATATGTACATGCATATATATATATATATACATATATATATATACACACATACATATATATCTGTATACACACACACATATATATATTTATATATATACGTATATACATATATATATATAGAAGTAAACATGTATATATATGTATACATATATAGATTTATATATTTATGCAAAGATGAGTATATTTATATAGATTTATCTCTGTATACATCTATATATATATATGTATATATATATGCATGTATACGTATCAAAATATTTGTATATTTTGGCAGCAAGTCATTATTCAAGCACGTCTGATTGAACACAGTAGAGTTATTCTTTTCCGAATTTTAGATATATTTTAAATTCGCCAAGCAGTCTTTTTTATTTCAGCTGGCATGTTATATATTATGGAACCCAAAAGCTGTACTTCGACCATATTCGTCTAAAGTGCTTATATTCCTATGTATACATATATATGTTTGCACGTGCATATATATATACATATATTTTTTATTTATATGTACATACATCTATACACATCTATGTATACACACACATATATATATATCTATACATATATGAAAATACGTATATATACATGTGTATATACATATGTATATAGATATATATATAAATACGTACGTATATATACATATGTAATCACATATGCATATGTGCATCCATATATGTATATGCATACATATATGTGTATACATATGTACAAATATATATGTTTATATATGTATGTGTATACATATATATGTATACACGGATCTATATGTATGTACATGTACTTATGTATACATATATATATGTGTGTATATATACATATATGTACAATTATATGTATACATATATATATGTGTGTATATATACATATATGTACAATTATATGTATACATATATATATGTGTGTATATATACATATATGTACAATTATATGTATACATATATATATGTGTATATATACATATATGTACAATTATATGTATACATATATATATGTGTATATATACATATATGTACAATTATATGTATACATATATATATGTGTATATATACATATATGTACAATTATATGTATACATATATATATGTGTATATATACATATATGTACAATTATATGTATACATATATATGTGTATATATACATATATGTACAATTATATGTATACATATATATGTGTATATATACATATATGTACAATTATATGTATACATATATATATATGTATATATATATATGTACACTTATATGTGTACATATATATATATGTGTACATATATATATATGTGTATACATATGTACACTTATATGTGTACATATATATATGTATGTATATATATATATGTACACTTATATGTGTACATATATATATACATATATATATACATACATATATACATACATATATACATATATATATATATAAAATGGACTATCTCGTCATATGATGTTCACACTAAGATTTTTCAGTTTCACTTAAATTGTGGCTGACATTTTAATTTGCATTTTAACCCCTGTCGACTGAAGAAATTGTTTAATGTGTAGTTGCATATTTTCATATTTTCTTAGATTGTGCAGGTAAGAAATCATTGTCAGATGTTCATTTGTAGCTCCGGTCAGATACTTTAACTTGCATGAACACCTCATGAATGTTTCTCAGATATTTACGGACACAATTTTTAATTCAGCTCATAACACTTTGTAATTTGCCATCAAAGTAAAAAATCTCAACAAAAATCGCATTAAGTTCAGCAAACATCAGATATTTTGAAGTTCTACCATAGTTCATTCTCAATATATTTGTGCTGCTCCTAATTCCAGTAATGTTACATTTGGAAATGAATTCAGGTTTGCAACCTTATAATGGAGAGACACACCACATATTCTTTACAGACAACTTTTGTAAAAGATAGTCTGTTCTATCGTCAATTTTGTGATTCATATTAAACAATGAGTTGATTGTTGCAATTTTATAAAAAATATCATCATCCCGTGTGCAAGATTAATTTATTCTGCTTTTGCTTCTAAGATCTAGGGCGTAGGCTGATGTAATTTTAATTGCCGATCTGAACACAGTTGCACCATTGAACAAAAATCCAGAAATGACTGAGCTTTTTCGTAAGATGCACCAACGAGAGCAACAATATCAGCAATAAGATCTCTGATTATGTTTTTTTTTGGACAAAAGTTTTTCCTTAAAACGCTAGTTGTTGAACCTAAAAGTGAAAAGCTACACTGTAGTTCAGAATTAAAATTTAACGCATGATTAAAAATCACCAAACACTTGATTGAGCATCACTGAAAATAAATAAGAACCCTATGTAGCTTTCATAACTTCATGAAAGTATATGAAATCTTCAATATGTTATCAAGAAATATTGTGGTGATGGATAGGGGTTACTGGATAATCTTCTATGGACCCTATCCAAGGAGAGGCTAGTGGTAAATGCTCCAGACGTGGCATCAATACTCCATACAAAGGCGAATGGTGGCTTTGTAGAGGTAGAGAAAACTTTCAGGTGTGATTAGTCTTCTAGCTAGATAGAGGGAACCTACCTTCTTTACAGCAGCCTTCGCAATGTGCTCAATGTATTTGTTCTAATTAATATTGCCTGTTATTGTTAAACCAAAGAGTTTGAAGGATGAATTCTCAGGTATATTTGTCATGGATATCGGTGGTTGAAGGGATTTCTTTTAAGTGTTTATTGTTAGCATTAAAATTTATCATCCATTCATGGTCCTATTCCACTATGCTTTGTCTTAAATTTGTGTAGATCTTTTCTTCCCTCCTGCACATTATAGAGCATGGTATCATCAGCATTTCAAATACAATATTATAAAGGAGGTCGTTAATGGATATCAAAAATAATAGTGGTTCAAGGATAAACCTCTGAGGCACTCCCGTATTAATGTTATGCTGCTTGGATGAACGTCCATCAATAACAACCTAGATAGTCCTATTGTCTACGAAGGCTTTAATTATATTTAGTATACGTCCAGTTATACTGTAGCATTTAATTTTTATTAGCAGACCTTCATGCCATACTTTATCAAAGGCCTAGGATATATCAAAGGCTACAGAGAATGGTATATGCATTCAGAAATGACTGTTAAAATATCTGCAGTAGAACAGCATCGTCTAAATCCATACCATTTGATCAATTAATGTTTCAAAGATTTTCACAAAATGGAAGATACTGATAGGGCGATAATTGAGAGGGTCGGTACTTTTACCACTTGTATCACAGAGGCAGTTTACTATTAGGGGAGCAAGCGTCAACAAGACATTTGTTGTATAGTTTGGAAAGTATGAGAGCTAGCTCAGTTGAGCATTTCCTAATTAGTATAGATCAGGTCTACATGCTTTGGAGGTGAAAAATTTTTTATGATATGGGACAGAAGAAATGGTAATTTTCAGATCATCAAGTGTGGTTTCTGTTTGAATAGGAAAATTTGACAGGGAGTTGTTAGCTTTTATCTTATTAGAAACAGATTGCCGGGCAAGCAGTTTTGCTTTTTCGATTAAGGAATTTCTGATTGTTCTTTATTCCAGAAATCAGTAGTTACTATCTTCTACAATTCTATGTGTTTCCTAGTTATTTTGTCTATTTAATGCTTACAATGATTTTTAGTATCAGTAATTTTTTTGTCTATTTGTATTTGACTTATGACAAACAAACCAGAAAAAGACTTGTTGTCTTTGTGTCATGACAATTACACAATCTGTGATGAATCAAAGGCGCTATAATACTTTGGGACATGTGCTTCAATGCCTACCGGTTGTCTCATTGGCACATTGTTCAGAGAGAAAAGATCTTCGTCAATGGGGCATCTCTGATGTTTACTCTAATGATTTTCCAATACACTCACACACATATATATGTGGTACTTGTGCGGAATGCGAGCTAGATATAACCAACTATCAGCTCGGCTTTGCTCAGAACGTGACGTTATACACTTGGGTTTGGTAATGATCCTTTTATCTTTATTAGAAAACTACCTGGTCGGTGAAGTTTCTTCCACATTCACTGTGTCTGCTCACTACACTTGGACATCGCCTGATACAATTGTAAAAACGTCTACCTAATCTGGCTGTCTTAATTTAATTAAAAAAAACACTTGCCCAATCTCAACCTACAAGAGAAAAAATTGTTCATGAAAAGAAAAAAAAGTTTTAGTCTACTTTAAATTAGTTACATCAATAAAGAAAAATGCAAAAAAAAAATACATGAAAACTACATAAAAAGGTGCTTTTTATGGTGAATTTATTATATTCAATTGTTTCTTTATTATCTTTATTGAGAAACGTTTGATAATCGGCAGTTGACGTTATGTTTCAAGAAAAGTTGAGCGACCAAATTCAAATTCTGGACAAATATAATAAATCTTAATGCAATGTTAACCGGTGTTAAAATGAGAGTAAATATGTTCATTTAAAAATCTTATTACCTTTCTCAATTACATACATATAACAATACTCAAAATAATAAGAAAATATCGACATTTTCTTAAAATGGCACTAATTTGGGTTGAAAAGGTACAGTAATATTCTATCATTTTTTAAAAAAATGATTATTCTTTATATATTTTTTATATATTTCTCAATAATGTTTTGATCGAATTTGAGAAGAAATATCAGTTCAATCCTACTTCATCTAAATATTAAAATGTAACTACAAGTGTATAACTCATCAGTGTGTGGAATGTGTAAATATTGCTTTGCACAATTTTTAAATTTCTAATTATCAAATACATTACATAATACGTTTAGGACATTATTAAGACTGCTTAAAATTTTGTACATTTTCAAAGCCAACATTTGCACATGTATTGAATATTCTTTCCACATTTGGGCTGGTGCAACTAGTGTAGAAATTTTATTTTCCTTTTTCTCTATTTACCTCTCCTTCCTTTTTTCCCACTATTATTGTCTTTCTACTCTCTCCATCCCCTTCCTTTCCCCCCTCTAATTGGTGTATTTTCTTCTCTCTTTCTCCCCTTCTTTTCTTCTCCTCTCTTGGTGTATCTGGTGCTACTACTTCTTGCTGTGTCATGCGGGATTTGATTGGCTAAAACATTGAGCGCGCCATTTTAAAAAGAGTGAAATCAGCAGAAGCTGCAGGAAGAAAAAAAAAACACCAGAGACTGGCAGGATACTAAAAAGCACCAGAGCAGTGTAGCGTCGAATTAAATTACACCAGAGCGATGTTGCGTCGAACTGAAAGAACCAGAGCGTTTTTGCGACCTTTTAATTACACCAGAGCAGTGTTGCGATGTTCGAAATACAAGAAGAAAGTAATATTAACCATCGAGATTATTAAACTTACCAAACAAATCCTGAACAGAATCGAAATCCGATAAAATTATAAATTCGAGAAACAAGCAAAACAAAGTCTTTTTTTAATTTCCCATGACAACAGTTGGAATTACTATTTTATTCCATAAAATAGTATCTATACGTTATTTCAGGATGAATATTAATTCGATGTTAACCCGAGAAAGGGTTGATATGCTGTGAAAAAAAAAAGCAAAGTAAAAGAAATAAATTTTGGTAACGGATCCTACGCCGAATTTATTTTGTAAAATTATAATTGTTAAAAGAGTTCTTAAGAACAGCCAGAGGGACTGATTTGGCAGGCCAGTTTTTTGATAAAATTTTATACCAGTTTACCGTGGTCTCTTTATTTTTTATTAAATTTCTTTTAGAACTCTTAGTCTCGTGCAACGAGATAAACTTCGTTGAACGTAACGATAAAATTTCAATTACTGGTACTACTATCTCTGTTTTTGTCAAAGTTTAAAAAGAGTGTCAAACCTAATAGGCCCTGCACCGATGTCTAAGATCCACTCTCTGTCCTATTGCATCCCTATGTTAGTTTTACAAGTGCTCTGATAAACTCATAACACATGTATCTCCTTGATGTCTCAATCAACCTGACAAACAGCAAAATCCTACGCTTCACTGTTGATGTCTCTAAATGCTAAAAAGTCTTCCACAAAATAATGTTTCCATTAAACCATTAAACTTTGGAATTCCTCCCTGCAACCTGCTTCTCTGATTGTACTGAAATGCAGAAATTTAAATTAATGTGAACAGACCTTTCAGTACTCAACTTTCCCAAATACCCTGTTAGACATGGTTGCAAATAGTAGCCCCTTTTATAAATGTGGTAATGTGCCTAGTTGGGTGAAAATAAGTTTTAAATAATGTATTGAATGTTTTATCTTTAAATATTGTTGGTTGTTTTTGTTTTACGGCATATTAACCATTTTCGGGTTATTTAATGACAAATCCAAAGATTTTAAAAAAAAATTTTTTAATAGAATATATTTGTTGTTTTCAAGTCAGTTTCTATTTAACCCATAGTTGGGACCCTAACTGGTACTACCACTCCGAGTCAGAGTGGACCTGGGAGCAATAGTAATTAAAGGGTGGCTCCACACTCCCCTAAGCCCGGGGCCAAAGCTGGGGCCTCACCACTGGATATAGTTTAAGGTCATATCCAGGACCCCCATTGAGGGACTTCTCCCTCTGCAGGGGGGCAGTCGGCATATTCTAATGCCCCACTGACAGGGCCAGTTTTCTTAAGTATTTACATTGTCGATTTTAAAACTTTTATCTGTTCTTGCAACAGGTTGGTCTCTCAGGAATTGTGTCTAAGTAATCCGTAAGATTTTTATTAGTCCACTTGCTCTTACAACAACTGAAGTGACTAAGTCTATTTAAAACTATCATTTAGTTCTTCATATTGGAATATATTCTCATTTTAAAAACTAAATTGTTACATACTATAACAAATAAGAAGCATGCTAACTAATTGAATTTCTTTATGTTTTATGTCTAAACTTCTTCTTTCCTGCAGTATTTAGTTCTTTAATTTGAGTCTTTTATTCATGTTTTATATTTGTATGTACAGCAAACGATGAGCATATGTCATAATCAATGTAACTCAGTTTGAAATGTAACCAAATATTTATTCAAATTATTATTTTAAATTACTCACATGTAAAATAAACATATGAAATAATAAAGTTGTGAAATTTTACTTTAATTTTTTTTACTTCTTAATGTTATATTTTCTAATTTTTAAGAATGCATAATCAAGCGATAATACTAATTGCCTTCTTTAAATATTTCTTAGTTCTTTGAAACGACGCGTTCCTTTTTAATCACAGGATAATATCATTGCCTTCTGTAGCGGAATTGACAATAACCGAAATGAGGGGAAATAAAGAGATTACCTCGGATAAGTCTGTTGCTGTGTTGCTGGCCGAGCAGAAGAGAGTTCCAAAATGGGGTCCATGGGTTTTTATTGGCTTTGACCCCATGTGGATCTCGCAGAATCGCGTGTGCTCTCGCACAATTATGCAAATATATAATTCCCAGCCGCTATAAAGGCAGGACGCTGGGAAGCAGTCAGGCAGTGTTTTGCAGATTGTGCGTAGGTGGTTCGGCCGGTTGGATTGGTCTTTGTGACGAACCACGAATCTGCGTGAAGCGAGTTTTCTTCTGCCTTTTTTCTGTCTCCTTCTTCTTTCTCTACAGTCATTACAGCCAAGAAATCTCTCTCTTCTAGAGGTGGGCGGTGCAGGGTGAAACTGATTATTCCTATCTTTGTTCCTGATTTTTGCCTACTACGTTTTGCTACACCTTCTTAAAATCCACTTCAATCAATTTTATTAATGAGACACACAGTAAGCTTTCTTTTACATTGAAGTCGCTACAGACGAGGTATGAAACCACTTGATATAAGAAACAAAAAATAACTAAAGATGTTCAACACAAAGGCAGCAGCTAGCTATTTAATTTAGTCTGAAAAAGACAAAGAACACAGTAGGAATAGATTTTCATAATTCGCTAGTTTATTACTGTTCGAGAGAATCTGCTGAAAACAATTCGCAGGAATATTGTGATAGTATAATATTTAAGAGTTGTTAAGTTGATAAGGATGTTGTGATAGTATAATATTTAAGAGTTGTTAAGTCGATAAGTATGTTGTGATACTATAATATTTAAGAGTTGTGAAGTTGATAAGGATGTTGTAATACTATAATATTTAAGAGTTGTGAAGTTGATAAGGATGCTGTAATACTATAATATTTAAGAGTTGTGAAGTTGATAAGGATGTTGTAATACTATAATATTTAAGAGTTGTTAAGTTGATAAGGATGTTGTAATACTATAATATTTAAGAGTTGTTAAGTTGACAAGGATGTTGTGATGCTATAATATTTAAGAGTTGTTAAGTTGATAAGGATGTTGTAATACTATAATATTTAAGAGTTGTTAAGTTGGTAAGGATGTTGTGATACAATAATATTTAAGAGTTAAGTTGATAAGGATGTTGCAATACTATAATATTTAAGAGTTGTTAAGTTGATAAGGATGTTGTGATACTATAATATTTATGAGTTGTTAAGTTCATAAGGATGTTGTGATACTATAATATTTAAGAGTTGTTAGGTTGATAAGGATGTTGTGATACTATAATATTTAAGAGTTGTTAGGTTGATACGAATGTTGTGATACTGTGATATTTAAGAGTTGTTACGTTGATAAGGATGTTGTGATACTATAATATTTAAGAGTTGTGAAGTTGATAAGGATATTGTGATACTATATTTAAGAGTTGTTAGGTTGATACGGATGTTGTGATACTGTAATATTTACGAGTTGTTAAGTTGATAAGAATGTTGTGATACTATAATATTTAAGAGTTATTAGGTTGATAAGGATGTTGTGATACTATAATATTTAAGAGTTGTTAAGTTGATACAGATGTTGTGATACTGTAATATTTAAGAGTTGTGAAGTTGATAAGGATGTTGTGATACTATAATATTTACAGGTTGTTAAGTTGATAAGGATGTTGTGATACTATATTTAAGAGTTGTTAAGTTGATAAGGATGTTGTGATACTGTAATATTGTAATATTTACGAGTTGTTAAGTTGATAAGGATGTTGTAATACTATAATATTTACAGGTTGTTAAGTTGATAAGGATGTTGTGATACTATAATATTTAAGAGTTATTAGGTTGATACGGATGTTGTGATACTATAATATTTAAGAGTTGTTAAGGATGTTGTGATAGTATAATATTTAAGAGTTGTTAAGGTGATATGGATGTTGCATACATATGATGTGTTGTGTTCTCTATGAAACTGTTTAGATGTTCTACCACCCTATAATAATACCGGTGCGGTGAGAGTGGACACTGGGCTCAGAATTGCTTGGGAAACGAGCAAGAGGAGGACACATAAGCGCCAATTTTCTTCCCTACCAAAATGCAAACACAACGCTCCCAGTGACAGGTATCTATGTTGACGTGGTGCGATGTTCACACTTATTGATACAAGATGCTCTAGGATAATTTTACATGCAGACTGGTGACGGCCTTGGAGAAAAACAAACATGAATGTCGAAACGATTGGTGGAATATCCCATGTGTGCTGCAGCGTTGGAGCGGTCTCTGTGTCCACTGATGAAGGTGTGTCTGCCAGAATCAATGTCTTGGTGGTGCATAGCAAACCGCTGGAGTTTGACTTACTTCTAGGGATCGATGCCATAAAAGCTCTCAGAGGTGTCGTTGTCGAGCCTACAGGTGGCAGAAAAAATATTAAATGCGCGGTCATTTCTGTTAATGAACCGGATTTCACCATCACCTTTGAGCATCAAAACCGAACGTGGACCGCATCGTGGAAGTGGTCTGAGGACCAACCCCACTGAAAGGCTACACAATCGAGTGTCAGCATACCCAGTGCCGGCAGAAATCTGTGAAGAATACACGCAGAAGCTCCTCACCTGAATAGATAATGGTTGGCTCATGCCGTACCTAGAGGATAAATTGAGCCCCCCCCCGGCTTAATTCCCTTAATAGTCTGTATTGAATTGATAAATCACATTATAGTGATTTATCAATTCAATACAGACTATTTCCCCTTCAAGGAATGATCATACAGTACGTATTCTTTGGCTGCACTTTCATGTTAGGTTAGCATTGGATTAAATATGCTTACTTCACATTTCTGGGCTGCCACTATCTATTTTGTGTGTGGTTTATGAAGTGCAGGCTTCAAAGATTTGAAGCCATTTAAAGTTGAGCACAAATAGTTCAGAAGAGAGACCAGTGCTTTGGATTGCAAATGGCCTCAGCGACATATTTATTATTATTCAACAAAAACCAGCCTTTTATTAATTAAAAGATTAACTTACCTCTCTGATGAGAAAGAGAACTCCGGCTTTTAGAATTTGAATTTCTTAGTTGAATATAAACGCATCTTCTCTTTTAATCCTTGTGCTAGAAAAACAAAATTGTTGTATACATAATTTTTTGTATAAAAATTATAAAAGACACTAATCCACAATATTGAACAAATAAAAAAAATATTGAATCAAACATAAAAAATCAAACGGAATTGTCAAGCGACATAATAGATAAGTGTAGACGAAAAAAAAAGTTTAAAAAGTATGTTAAAACAATTAAATAACAAAAAAAAAATGTTGTGCTCAGTTGTCGAACAATTCAACCATATTTGAATTAAATTATTTTGTTTATGGTAAACATTATTATTTTCTCATAAATCACATAACTTTTACTAAAATAAACATATTTTTAACACAAACTTAAATGTCAAATTGAATAATGATTTTTTTAGGAAATGTTTTTAATCGGAGATTCATAATTTTTATTCACGGAATCAAATATTATTTTGGTGCTAATGCACTTACTGATCCACGCTATTTTTTAAACCGTATTTCCAAGTTTAATTAAAGTTTTATGTTTTTTTTTTATTATTCAATTGTAAGGTTAAAATGCAGGATAGGTACAAAACACCCTCCCCTCCCCATGTTAAGAATGGCTTTTTAAATAACAACGTCAGTATTTCAGCAGTCAGCACGGATCAATAAGTGCATGTACCATTATTTTTATTGAATTGCCATAAAAAGAAACTTATTTTAACGTTTAAGACTATTTTAAAAGTTACTGAATTGAATTGGAGTTTTTTTTTTTCAAAAGTGTAAAATAAAGAAAGAAAAAACCTTACCTTTCATTCTAGGAATTTAAAACGAAAAAAAAAATCAGGATTAATTAGTTTTTCCTTTGTGTTCAAAACAGAAAAAATTGTTTTGTTTGTTAAGATTTGTTTGTTGTGCTCAATTCAATAAGAAATAAAATATATGAAAATATAAAAGAATTAAAATTAAAAGATGAAAAATATGATTTAAACGTGAAATTATTATTTCAAAAAATCAGCTGCTCAAGACCAATAAATTTAGGTCATCATAAAGCGGTGTAATCGTTATTCCGTTTCTCATGTAAAAATGTCCGTTCATGAATCAAGTCTGCCAAATTGTTTTCCTAAAATACTGAGATTATACGTAATAATAAATTACTTTTTTGTGTGTCCAATTCATTAAAAAATAAAATATAAAATTATAAAAATCAGGTCCATTTTTTTAAGACTGAACATTTCATTATTATTTGAATTTAGTCGAACTACTGTTAACAACCAAGATGAGAACAGTAGTCCGAATAATCCAAATGATCCTCATAAAAAAAAAAAAAAAATGCGAAACTGAATATTTCAAATGAACAACTCAATTAAGAGGAAGGAATTGCACAAACGGCGAAGTCAGTCAAATGACAATATAAATTATAGACAAAGAAGTATGATTATATTATGTGTAACTTGCAACTTATTGTTATCAGATTCGATTCGATTTAATTTACGATGACCTTTTCTGATGATTCTAGATTTAAACCTACTAATTAATCTGCCTGTCAGAAATTTCGTGAAAAATATTGAATAATTCCACCCTCTGTTTTTCCAAGCTTATAACTACTCGAAAAATGTAATTCAAGTCCTATTTTTTTTTTCAATTAAAGGAGCAAGGTCCAAGGTTTCATTAAAAAAATAAAAAAAAATAACGTGTTTTTTTAAAAAAAAGGTTTTAAACTTCAGACTTTACAGGTAAATTTCTAAAAACACTACTTTTTTTTGTTTTAAATTTGAATATATTATTTATTGATCTTTTATCTTCAATTTGTTATATATAAAACCTTGGTGAGTAAATTAATTATTTACTTTTTAATAGACATTTGAAAATGGGGGGGGGGGCGTGAATTAAAAAAATTACTTTGTCTAAAATATTATATTCGGTTTATTGGAAAGAGCATGAAATTTCACATTGACCCTAAAAACATCGTAAAAATAGAATCAATAGAAAAATTTTGATAGATTTTTAAAGTTTAAAAATTGAAAAATACTGAGCTCGTAAAATTTAATTAATTTCATTACTGTTTTTAAAAAATATATATATTTCTATTACTTTTAAAACAACTTTGGAAGTATACTCCATAAAGAAAATAAACAACCCACTTTTAAAAGAGAAATTACGAGTTTTTTTTTATATTTTATTCGCAGTTTCGTGTTAGGGGTATCAAAAATTTCTACAAAAAATTCTGATACACCTAGACATACAATCAGCTCCCAGTTTACATCGATGAAAGTGTAGTTGCTGTTACCTGTTTATCAGCAGATGGTAAGCATGTTTTGCACCCTCTCAGCCATTACTTGAGGGGAGGGAATTAGTAAAGTGTTAATAGCTGAGGAGGTGTGCTGCTACTCGGTAAAGTCGAACGTGCACCTACCTCACCTCTCGGCCATTCTATTTCTCAGCTCAGCTGGTAATTTTGCAGTTTAACCCTTCAGTCATGAAAGTAAAAAAAAAAAAAAAAAAAAAAAAAAAAAAAAATCGAAAAGCATGTTGTTTGAAAAATTATTGTCCCCGTTTGTAACCGTTCCGACGTCTTTTCACTATTGACTTTAAATAGTTAGGTTGTTTTTTTTTTAAATTTTACTTATATATTACAAAAACCTATAGCATTAAGTTTAGCTTTTATTAATTTTTTTTCCCCCCGATAAACGTTTCAACGGTATATTTGGAAATTAGATTTTTCCAATCTGCGTTTTTGGAAAGTAATTTTTTGGGGTGTACACATAGATTCGAAAAAGTTGTCAAAAAACAAATATATAACAAATAAATGTTATCAAAGGCAAGATAAGTTACTTTTCTACCAAATTGGATATATTTTTTTGTGTTTTTATTCAATGTAACATGTTTATTCAGCTCGAAAAACATGCAGTGTTTACTGATGTAATGGAAAATTCAAAATGGCGCCCGACTCTCTCTTTAACACGGCAAGTTCGGGAAAAGGGGTTATAAATAATAAACTAGACAAAATACTATTAGAAACTCGCTCAATATATGTTACCGTGACATAGTCTGACATATATTCGGTGTTTTTTTAATAGTATTTTCTCTAGTTATCATTTATAACACCTCTTCCCAAACTTACCGTGTTAAAGAGAGAGTCGGGCGCCATTTTGAATTTTCCATTACATCGGTAAACACTGCATGTTTTTCGAGCTGAATAAACATGTTACATTGAATAAAAACACAAAACATATATCCAATTTGATAGAAAAGTAACTTTTGATAATATTTATGTGTTATATTTGTTTTTTGACAACTTTTTCGAATCTATGTGTACAGTAATACAAATTTCAATGTTTTTTTTTTTTGTTTTTTTTTCAATGAAATTTTTGCAATCATTTTTTTTGGGTGGGGGGGAGGGGAAATAAAAAATTTCGGTGCTAGTGCATCCGCGCTATTTTTTTAAATCGTATTTCCAAGTTTAATTTAAGTTTTATTATATGTTTTTTTATTCAATTGTAAGGTTAAAGTAGAAAATAGTTACAAAACACCCTCCCTCCCATGTTAAAAATGGCTTTTTAAATAATAACGTTATTATTTCAGCACGGATCAATAAGTGCACTATGCACTAGTACCAAATTTTCAATCAGCTTTTTTAGAAATGAGATTTAATCATAATTTTTGTTAGGGGTATTTTTTTTCGACATGTTATTTTTCTCCATTCTTTTTTCATTTCAATATGCTTTTCTCCATTTTTCCATTTGAAATTTTATTCAACAATAAAATAATAAAACAATTTACAGTAAAAAAGTACAAACTATATTTTTCGAAATGAGATTTTTGTAACGAGATTTTTTCTAACGTGGCTTATAAGGTTTTCAAAAGTGACTTCTAAAGATATTATGAACAAATCAATAAATGCAGTAATGTGAGCGATAGAACTGGCAACAGAACGAGCAAATGTGATTTGATTTCAGTGATTTGATTCAAGGGTTCAAGTAAAAATTAGATACCCCGTAGCAGATGATAAAAATAGGCGAACAATTCAAGGGACACCGGTTGTACGACCTTGACATTGCCGTTGGTTGTTTCTAAACTTGTAAACAGGTCAAATAGCAGACATATTCGAAAGTTCGCGAGCAAGATTTTTAAAAAATATATTTACAAAAGTTTTAAAGATTTAAAAGAAAAAAAAAATATTTACAAAACATTTAGACACTGACATGCCAGCCCCAGAATCTATTCGAGAGCTGCGATGATGTCTCGGCATGATAAACTATGTTGTGCAATTAATCCTTAACCTCACGACAATCTTAAAGCCCCTCCAGGACTTAACAAAAAGGACGTCCACATGGATGTGGTCAGAGGCACAGCATTCAGCCTTTAATATGGCTATGGGTTGTAGTTGGAGGTCACTGCCGCTTTGCTTATCATGTGATAAGCAAAGCGGCAGTGATCTCCAACTACAACCCACTTAAGGAATGCACACTTGAAAATGATGCATATGAGTATGGGTTGGGAGCAGCCCTGATCCAAGAAGGGCAACCAGTCGCCTATGCACGCCGTTTCCTATCGAACACAGAACAAGGATATGCCAAAATTGAAAAAAGAGATGTTTGCAGTGGTATATGATCTGGGAAAATATCACCATTACAAGGCTTGTGAATGCCCTCACTGACAAAAAAACAACTTTTGTCGATCTGCCAGAAGCCACCAGCAAAAGCACTTACACTGCTCCAAAGCACTTACACTGCTATCGGCTCAACATTATGATTTCTCTATCAGATACAAGCCAAGAAAAGAAATCCCATCAGCAGACACCGTCTCATGTGCGCCTACAGACAAACCAAAAGTAGAAAAACTCATGACAGTGAATAATTTGACTATCACTGACCATAGGCTTTCTGAGATCAGATCCCAGATACTGGAGGATCCTATCATGAAGACATTGGCCGCGGTTACTGCGACAGTTTGGTACAGCAAGAAAAGACTGTTGTCTGATTCAGTAAAACCCTTCTTTGACTAGATGGAAGAGTTGACAGTGCAAGGACCAAGAATAGTCGTACCTTGTTCTATGAGAATGGAAATAAAACAAAAATGTCCTGCTGGCTATCTAAGCATAAACTCTTGTCTCAGTAGAGCGAAGAAGCAGTTTGGTTGGTCAAGTATGTCCACTGAAATATGCCAATACGTTCCAGCCCGTGCCACCTGCGCCACATATGCAGATCATCAACCAGCAGAGCCACTCAGTCACAGAATTACCAAAGAGACTCTTGCAACGAGTTGATGCCAACATTTTCTAATGAGTTGGAAGTGAATATCTTGTCACGATGGACCAGCACAGCAGTTTTTTTAAGTGGTCAAGCTGAACAGCCTAACCTCAGATACAGTGATCAGACATCTTAGAGGCCATTTGCCGGGTATGGTATACCAGACATTCTCATTTCTGACAATGGACCCTAATTCTCATCTAAGATATTTCGAAAGTTTGCAAAAGATTGGGCATTTACTCATGAAACAATATTCCCCAGCAACGGTCAAGCAAACGGCGCTGTTGAGGTGGCTGTGAACGTCTTATGTGGAAGTGTAAGGCCTCATGAGAGGACCTACTAATTGGGCTACTAAACATGCGAAATATATCAACCGAAGGTCTTAGTACTAGCCCAGCACAAAGGCTACTATGCCGACGGACAAAGGCAACAGTACCAACAACAGAGGCCTTATTGAATGCCAGTTACTCTTACTCGCATCATGACATGCAAAAGAAAGAAACTAGGGCAACAGGGAAAAGGCAGAGAACTGAGCAAACTTCACGTGGGCAGCAATGTATAGGTCTTACCTCTAAGACCTCATGAAAGAGAGTGGGAAGAAGGCACGGTAAGGAAAAGGTTGACTGGTTTGCCATACGAAGTGTAAAATGCAAGCGGACAGTGATACTGCCGCAAACGTTGTTTTATACGCGAAACATTACAGTTAAAACACTTTCCCAATACAACAACCAAGAGGCAACATCTACAACCACTCTGAAATAGAAAGTCTCACCTCAGACAATGAAACAAGCAAACACAATGAGAAGCAGCAGCAAACCAACAAGAGCCAAACGAGAGACCAGTACACAAACAAGATCGGCCAAGTCATAAAAAAGCCTGCCAGATATTGTGAATGAATCCAACGATCTATCCCAATTTTAGCAAAGGACACATCTCTCCCCACTAAAAAAATAATAATAAATAAATTAAAATTTCTCTGTCCTCAATCCCCCATAAGGAGGGAGAATGCAATAACCCTTATCCCTGAGTGGCTTCCGGGCCTTGATAAGTGGTGATCACTGTGTAAAAAAAAAGAAAAAAAAGAGATGTTACATGTATGAACAATACAGTGCTCTATTGCCTGTGTAATTCCGGTGTAGAGCCCCCCCCCCTACTGACTTACTCTGGTTGGGGTAATTCACCTTAGTTTATTATTATATATCAAAAGTATCTCAAATTCAGTCTGAACTTTTTATAGAAGAAAATCAAAGTTTTCATGTGTACTTAAGCCCAGTTAAATAAATATGCCCTTAGTGTTACAGCAAATTTAAATTAATGAAACTTATTTATTACAATTTGTGTGATCCATATAGTGTTTACGTTTGAGTGAAAATGCGTTAAATATGAAAACGCTTTAAATTTCTATGTATTTTAATGGATTTCCTTTTATTCGTTTATTGTTACAATTATAATTCATAAATTATCCTTTATAATAGTTTGATATTTATTTTTAATAAGAATAAAACATACAATTAGATATGCTCAAATTCCAATCATTGTAACGACTATCACGTGATTATGAGTAAAAAGCGTTACATCTTTATCTAAGACATTCCAAACGGTAATTTTAATACGATTGTCGCGGTTTCAAAAAACCACTGTCTCCATTTTACTTCGTTTTTCTTTGTTCATCACCCTCGCTGTTTTCTCCTCACTTTCCCTTCCCTTAAACAAAGGATGCGACCGGCTATCACGAGTGAAACGCATGAACATATCCGGGCTTAGTGGATTCATTCACCTACCCTTTCTCTTTTCATCATCAACGTCGCTACGCACGTCGGAATTTAAATAAGTCAAGAAAACGCCAATAAAACTGGCAAGCGACTTTTTACCTTTTAGACAAAATAATTTAAATGGAATCAACAAACTCATAATCTACGTTTGATTGCATAAATTTCATTTTAAAATTAATTAGAGTCGTTTGTTTGTTTCATTGAGAGCGACATCACTAACATCACACCGGCCAAATGAATACAGCTCCTTTGGCCCAGTCTGGTAATCGTCCAATGAGGTATTCATTGATAATTTTGATGATAAATAAAATCTCACCCGCAGAATATTCTACTCTGCGGCCCCGCTTGACTATCATGTCCAGTGTTACTTCTTTGGGGTTTTCTTCAAGGAAGGATCTCTCTTGCTTTCCTGGTCTGTTTGCCCCCCTTTTTGGGGGCCACGAACTGTCTCTTTTTTTGTATTCTTTTCAGGTTCTTTGGGTTCTCTTTCCGGGCTGACTTCAGCAGCTGGCTGGGCTATGTAGGGCGTGGTTGTGAGTAAAATCCAACGGAATCACCCTTTACTCCAAATTGGCGGGTCTAGCTCCGGGACGAAGAAGAGGAGGGAAGCTGGTCCAGGCTCCAGCGCAGAAATGCCTAGCCTGTGGTCCGCTTCACAGAGGGGGTCTTCGCGGTGGTCAAATCTGAGCACTGGATCAGGGTCTACTACAGTTCCACCCATTCCCTGCGGTCCAGGCTCTGCTACTCTGCCTAGCCCGGTTCTACCATGGACATGGTCGTCGGAACAAGGCCCGTAAAGAGCACTGCCCCTAAGGCAAGCACAGGTGTTGCCCCCCGCACCTTAGAATCAGAGTTTCAACCATTAGGCTACTCCGATAATTTCGATGTTGCTGTTCCCAGCAGCAGTAGGGCTAGGCCAGCTGGACGAGGTGATCCGGCTCGGTGGGAGCGACCCAGGGCTTCAACTGTCAGCCCCCCGACCTAGAGGAGGAGTGTACTCCCAGGGCCGGGATTAAAACATTCAAATTTGCTTGAATTCTCACAATTGAGAACCACCAACCCGGATCAGGCAATCAAAAATGCGGTGCCCGACGAGGGGGAGCAGGCTGTCAACAACATCATCGGCCTGGACTTGGAGCTGTCACAGACCCTGAAGAGGAATATGGAGTTGAGAAGCAGCGGCAATTCAAACAACTATGACAGTTGCAATGATGACGCTAGCAGCAGGAAAGCGGTCCAGGCTGGAGCTAGACGATCTCGCTCCAAGAAAAGGAAGACGGGGCTGCTCAGACTGAATACAAAAGTGGGGTAGTTGGTGCCGTGAAGCCATCTGATTGGCCTTCGCTTCACAGCACCCAGGGCTCAATAGACAACTCGATTCCTCCCAGACAACTAATGCCACCGATCAGTAGGACACCCCCTAACACACCGGTGCATCCAGCTACACAAGAGAAGACCTAGGGACCCCAGTCTCAACTGGCGCCTGAGGACTACCATCAGTTGTATTACACAACATATAAAGATCTTACTGACAGGAATATCATCAAGCTGGCGCCACCTACAGTGGCTAGACTAGAGAGAAGAATAGTATTTCTAGTCACCACTGACATAAAAAAGAAATCTCTAACTGGGGTCCCAAAGGAAGTAATGGCACAGTTGCTGGGGGAGCTTAGTATCCCAGCAACGTATATCTGCAGACGAAGCTATGCCATGTGGGATCTACTATTGCCCACGGAAGAAGCCGAAAAATTGTCCAGGACCGACTTGGGGTAGGGTTACTTATGCCTCAAGCCAAACTATCTAAGTAGGAGACACACTAATGTCTCCATTTCTGGCGTCTCCTGTTATATCGACTCAAAGCAGCTCAGGGCTGTGATGAGACAGTATGGGGACGTCGAAGCCGTGCTGCCATTGCTCCCTGCAACCTGTTGTTGGGGGACTACAACATAAAGATAAGAGTAGACCATGCCAGCTTCCAGAAAATCCCCGCCTTACTTAGATGTGACACCTGGACAATGAGCGTCATTGTAGAAGATCGGCGGCCTCACTGTTGGTATTGCCAGCAGCAGAGGCATATGATGAGGGAGTGCCCCCAAAAATATCCCATGGGCCCCCCCTGCTGGCATGGTCCAAAATACAACCAAGAGAACTGATGCAGTGGCACTAGCAGTCCCTAAAAATCCAGCCGGAGGGGCCACAGAAGCAAGCCAGGGCTGGAGCAAAGTTGCAACAAGAAAACCAGCAAAGACGCCCTCCAAACTGAAAGAACAGCCCCCGCAAGAACAATATCAGCAGACTCCCACAGGGTCGTCTTGTGGCTCCTCCACCAAGAGTGCAGCGCCACAATCCTCGAATAAGAAAAAGGATCTGCAGTTGTCGTCCTTGAAAAGAAAAAACCCAGTCTCCTCATCAGATTCCAGAGGGGAGCAAGTAATCAGAAGCAGTCTGGCAGTCCTTGTAGAGTGCTGGAAACAAGACTTCAAGAAAGCCAAAAAGACCAAGGAGCCTGGGTCCCGTTCCTCATCCCCTATGCATACAGAGAAGACTATCTCTACGGTTCAGTTCCCCAAATCCCAGACCCCCTCTGCTGAACCGAAATTCCCACCCCTATTTGATACACCCCCAGTTGGCACCCGTTCTTTGTCAGGGAAGAGGCCAGCAACACCAACTAGCCGCAGAGCAACATAGGCCTTTCCAGTAAGGAGAGAAAAGACAAGAAAGCTCCCTTTCCTCCCCAGAGACTGGATCTATGTGGTAGATCCTCACCATGTAATCGATAAAATCACCCCCAGGCAAATGGGGCTCTTGAAGGCACTCCAGAAGTTGGAGACAGTGGACGGCTTAACAACTGCAGATCCTAGACTGTTTAAAAATGCTCCTTTTCTCATGACCTTTGTGCGTCACACGAGAGTGGGATGCACCAAGGCCATGTGGACATAATCGAGGCGGCAAAAAAGGCAATTGAAGATGTAAAGTTGGTGGGAGAGGGGCACGACTCCCTCAAACAGCTGGCAAATAGGTGTGAGGGGAGGGTCACATTGTACGTCCACCTTTCGTTCTATAGAGCCATAAAACTAACGTTCCCGCTGGATGTCAGGGAAATTGCGCGAGATGACTGAGTCACGTCCGAGTTGCTTTCGGGCAACCTCGCCCAATCCTGTGGCATCCTGACTGCAAAAGATTTTAAGCCGGTGGTTGACACTGAATAGGCATAATGGCTGCGTACTTGAGACTCGCTAGCTTGAACGCAAGGGCATGAGGTGCCGAAGCAAAGCCACTAGGGTACTGAGGGACCTCCTGTCCATAACTATAGATGTTCTTGTGAATCCTTTGACTTTCATAGAATTATCATTATTATTGAGTTTTTATTGAATTAAATAGGATTTCGTATGATTATAATTATCATTATGTTTTTAATTGAATTAAATAGGATTTAGTGATTATCATTATTATTGAGTTTTTATTGAATTAAATAGGATTTCGTATGATTATAATTATCATTATGTTTTTAATTGAATTAAATAGGATTTAGTGATTATCATTATTATTGAGTTTTTATTGAATTAAATAGGATTTCATATGATTATAATTATCATTATGTTTTTAATTGAATTAAATAGGATTTAGTGATTATCATTATTATTGAGTTTTTATTGAATTAAATAGGATTTCATATGATTATAATTATCATTATGTTTTTAATTGAATTAAATAGGATTTCATATGATTTTCATTATTAAGGTTTTTATTAAATTAAATAAGATTACATATGGCTATTATTATTCAGTTTTATCGAATTAAATAGCATTTCATAATTATCATTATTATTGAGTTCTTTATTGAATTAAAGAGGTTTCATATAATTATCATTATTATTCAGTTTTTTATTGCATTAAATAGGATTTTATATTATTATCATTATTATTGAGTTTTATTTTGAATTAAATTGGATTTCATATTATTTTCATTATTATTGACTTTTTCTTGAATTAAATAAGATTTACAATGATTATTATTATTATTGAGTTATTTATTGAATTAAATAGGATTTCATATTATTTTCATTATTATTGACTTTTTTCTTGAATTAAATAAGATTTACAATGGTTATCATTATTATTGAGTTTTTTTATTGAATTAAATAGGATTTCATATGATTAACATTATTATTGAGTTAGATGTATTGAATAAGATAGGATTTTATATGATTATCATTATTATTCAATCTTTTATTGTAATAAATAAGATTTCATGATTATCATTATTATTCAGTTTTGATTGAATTAAATAACATTACATATGATTATCATTATTATTGAGTTTTTATTGAATTAAATAACATTACATATGATTATCATTATTATTCAGTTTTGATTGAATTAAATAGGATTGTATATGATTATCATTATTATTTAGTTTTTATTGAATAAAATAAGATTTCATATGATTTTCATTATTATTGAATTTTTTATTGAATTAAATAAGATTTCATATGATTATAATTTTTATTCAGTTTTATGTATTGAATCAGATAGGATTTTATATGATTATCATTATTATTAAATCTTTTATAGAATTAAAGAAGATTTCATACGATTATCATTATTATTGAGCATTTTATTAAATTAAATAAGATTACATGATTATTATTGAGTTTTTATTGAATAAAAATAGGATTCCATATAGTTATCATTATTATTGACTTTTTTATTGAATTAAATAGGATGTCATGATTATCATTATTATTGAGTTTTTATTGAATTAAATAAGATATAAAATTATTTGCATAATTCTTGTGTTTTTTATTGAATTAAATAACATTACATATGATTATCATTATTATTGAGTTTTTTATTGAATTAAATAGGATTACATGATTATTATTGAGTTTTTTTTAATTAAATAAGATTTCCAATTATTTTCATTATTATTCAGTTTTTTATTGAATTAAATAGGATTTTATATGATTATCATTATTATTGACATTTTATTGAATTAAATAAGATTTCATATGATTACCATTATTAAGTTTTTTATTAAATTAAATAAGATTACATATGGTTATTATTATTATTATTATTATTATTATTATTATTATTATTATTATTCAGTTTTCATTGAATTAAATAGGATTTAATGATTATCATTATTATTGAGTTTTTATTGAATTAAATAGGATTTCATATGATTATTATTATTATTCAATTTGTTGAATCAGATAGGATTTTATAAAGTTGTTAATTATAGGTGGTTTCTACCAAGACAATCACTAAGATATTTTAGGACACATGGATTTTTTTTATCAATTTTTGTAGATAGCATTTGTTGTTAGAATCTATTAAGACAGCAAGGAAATTGTTTTTTTCTGTTCATAATTTTTGGGTAAACTTTAGTAATGACTTATTCTGTAAAGTTGACTGTAAGGTGTTAATTTCTTTTTTCTTTTTTGAAACAATCAGGGGTTTTTTTTGTTAAGAATCATTTGTTATCTTTCATAAGAGTCATTTTTATTTTTGGCATGAGTCATTTATATTTTTAGCATGAGTCATTTATATTTTTGGTAAGAGTAAATTTTTTTTATTTTTGGTAAGAATCATTTTTTATTTTTGGTGCGAGTCATTTTTTTATTTTTGGTGAGAGTCATTTTTTTATTTTTGTTAAAAATCATTTTTTATTGTTGAAAAGAATCATTTTTTATTTTTGTTAAAAAACATTTTTTATTTTTAGCAAGAATCATTTTTTTATTTTTGGTAAGAATCATTTTTTATTTTTGGTAAGAATCAATTTTATTTTTGGTAAAAATCATTTTTTAATTTTGGTAAGAATCTTTTTTTTTAGTAAGAATCATTTTTTACTTTTGGTAAGAATCATTTTTATATTTTTGGTAAGAATCATTTTTATATTTTTGGTTAGAATAATTTTTTAATTTTGGTAAGAATCATTTTTATATTTTTGGTAAGAATCATTTTTGTATTTTTGGTTAGAATAATTTTTTAATTTTGGTAAGAATCATTTTTTATTTTTGGTGCGAGTCATTTTTTTATTTTTGGTGAGAGTCATTTTTTTATTTTTGTTAAAAATCATTTTTTATTGTTGATAAGAATCATTTTTTATTTTTGTTAAAAAACATTTTTTATTTTTAGCAAGAATCATTTTTTATTTTTGGTAAGAATCATTTTTTATTTTTGGTAAGAATCAATTTTATTTTTGGTAAAAATCATTTTTTAATTTTGGTAAGAATCTTTTTTTTTTAGTAAGAATCATTTTTTATTTTTGGTAAGAATCATTTTTTATTTTTGGTAAGAATCATTTTTATATTTTTGGTTAGAATCATTTTTTAATTTTGGTAAGAATCATTTTTTACTTTTGGTAAGAATCATTTTTATATTTTTGGTAAGAATCATTTTTATATTTTTGGTTAGAATAATTTTTTAATTTTGGTAAGAATCATTTTTATATTTTTGGTAAGAATCATTTTTGTATTTTTGGTTAGAATAATTTTTTAATTTTGGTAAGAATCATTTTTATGTTTTTTGTAAGAATCATTTTTTTTATTTTTGAAAAGAGTCATGTTTATTTTTCGTCATCAACACACCATAAGAAGATGCTGGTGTTTTATAAGAGTAAAGACTTTAACATTTTCTTATCTATGTTGCACGTATAAAAGTTAGCAAATGTTGGACACAAAACAGAATCCAGGATTTTTCTATACATAAATGTTGCAATAATGATCATTACACAGAACTTTACTTTTTAACAACTAACAATATTTTACGCAAAACATGAGGCTTAATTTCAATGTAGTTTGCTTGAAGGATTGTACGTAGTGTGAAAGGAGTTGTGTTTGAAGGCTATATCAATGCAGTTCATAGGAAACATCATAGACATGAGTTAGCATATAAAAGAATAATGTATTACATTTATTACCAACATAGATGGTAGGTGTTGATGTCCCTAATTTCCGAGAGTAGTATTTATTCCTCAGTAGGGGAAATGAAAAGAAACGTCCAAACTGTTTGGCGAGACTTTCCTTCATAATTCTTTTTTCCGGAAATCAATGTTGCAGGCTGGCTGTAAAATCAATTTCCAGGATATAAGTTGTGATGACTATTAAGTATTGTTGAGAATTTTTGTAGCTTTTTATGTATGTAAATAATTTTGCATATTACACTTCAACTATGTATTTGGAATGTTTATGACTGCTGTATTAGTATCGTATAATATCCAGTTTGAGTAAACACATAGTCTAAGGGAGATCACTCTTAGTGTGCTTAAATTACTTCCCCTACCAAAGGGTATACATCCAAATATATATATATATATATATATATATATATATATATATATATATATATATGTACACGCTTTGATATATGTGCATACACACATGCACACAAGCGCATGTACACACATATATATATGCATACATTATTTCATGCTACTAATCGAATTCATTTATTTTTTACATATTTATTTATTTATTTGTTTTCTATATGGTTATTTATTTATTCTCTTTTTTGTTTATTTATATGTTTATAAACACGTATATTTTTCTGTTCTATCTAACCTTGTTATATATAATATATTGTCATTGATTGGTGGTCAAGAGCTACTATAATTATTTGTTTGTTAATTTTAGTATTGAGTGCCTTAGTTTAGGTGGTCAATGGTGTAATATAATTATTGTTTTGATTTGTTGATGACTGATGACATTTTCTCACTGAAATGTGGTAGTTTTAAGAAGCAGGTGTTAGAAAGTGTATATTGTCGTTTTCTAAGTGATTTGAGTTGGAGTTTAGTGTTTGCAGTATATCCATTTTGTCCAAGTGTTTGTTTAAAACACCGAATGGAGGTAGCCTTGTCGATGTCACTAGTGCATTTGCTAAGGATGTGGTCAGCCTCTTTCATAACATATCCTATTATAGATTTGATGGTGATATTTTATTGATGATATTTTGTCACTGAAATTATGATGATATTTTGTTGATGAAATTTAAGAAGCTGGTATTGGAGTGTGTGTATTGTCGTTTTCTAAGTGTTTTGACTTATAATTTAGTGTTTGCAGAGTTTCCCTTTTGTCTCAGTGTTTGCTTAATGGATGAAGTCATGTCTATGTAACTAGTGCATTTGCTAAGGACCCGATTGACCTCGTTCATAGCATGCCCCATTTTAGCTTTGATGAGCAAGGCCGATTCGTAATTTCTGCAGATGCTCTGGAAGTGCTCTTCTTGTAAACACAAACATACACACAATTCTTGGTGCATCTTCAAGTATAACAAAGTAAAAAAACAAATGTTACGTGATAAGGGCTGTCCCCTTTTCATGTAAGTATAAAAATAGAGAGATTTAGTTAAAATGAAAATGAAATAGCATAGGCGAAATTCGAACCTCGTAATTTAGGTTTAGAAATAGATTATGTGTGAGAATTAGAGAATGGAATGTAAAACAAACGATTTGTTTAGAATAGAGATAAAATAGTTTCAAGAAAAGAATGTGCACTGTCAATTTTGTTATGAAAATTCAATTGAAAGAATGCAGCTACAAGATAATTTAATAAACATGTTTTTAACATATTGGAAATATAGGTTACTGAGAATATAGGTTAAAATTTCTTTTGTAAAAAAAGGAAAAGTTTTGGACACGCATGTCCAGAACACGTGAAAGAAGAGACATGTTTTAACATGTGTATGACGTCATGGAAAAATGGGAAGTTCCAGATATAGATAGAAAAACTTTAGAGTTAAGCAGTCAGAAGCAGGGGGAGAGACGGAGAGGGAGTTTGAGAACGACAGACGATAGTCTGCAGTTTGACATTCGAACGTCTAGAAGCAAGACGGTCACTTGTGAAACTTAGAATGAAGCTTTGAATTCTTGATGATGAAAACCACGGCCGGTCGTGAGAAGAAATAAACCCATCATGTGTTTTTAATAACGTCGTCTTTGTGTTGTGATTCTACCAAAAGGTAAAGTGAATTGTTATTATATGTCTATATGTCTGTGTTATAAAATGTCTTGACATACACATCCCATATCAACACGAAGACTGTCTGAACAGTGAACTCTATCTCCTCACTCCAAGAGCTTCTCATATCAACACTTCTAAGTAATGAACTTTTAATATATATGAATCTTCATAAAACGAACAATCTCTTCATAACAGAAACAACGACATTCTTCATAACACGAAGCTCTCTCTTAATAATACATCTCTCACTAAGACTCTCACTATTAAAAAGTCCTAACAACAAAACGAACAATAACAACAAGAACAATAATACTAATAAGAATAATGAAACCCCTATATGTAACACAAACAATAATGAACAAATGTTAACTACACAGATAAGTTTTATTTGTGTTTTAACGTATTTTGAAGCGTTTATTTACTTTGAAAAATAATTACTCTCGAGTGTTACTTTAGAACAATAGAAAATGCCTGACATAAGATAATTATCTGTGAGTCCTGATAATCAATCAAAAACCGAAGATTAAACAAATTGCTTAAAGAAATTCACCCGATAAATTTAACAGTGACACTTTTGCAAAATTTGTTTATGACAAACGATATTTTAACGATATCTTTTGTTTATTAAATTGTTAGGTGAAAGTATAGAATAGTAAACATGTGGGTTCTAATCTATCCTCCCAAAAGCAAAACTTGATAGGAGGTATTCCCCCTTACCTGACACAAAAATCTGAAACTGCAAACATGCCTCGTCGACTTTTAAATCACCTGAATTAGGTGCTCATTTTTCATCAATTTATAGAAAACAATCTTACATATGTATAATTTTTTTTTTTTTTTTTTTTTTTTTTTTAAGATCTGCAGAATTGTTAAAACCTGGAAGCCATTCTTTATATTAAGAGGTTGGGGGTATTTATTCTGAAATGGTTCTTAATATGAGGACGTTGAGTGCGTTTATTCTGAAAGCCATTCTTAGGGAGGTGATTCTGGTTGAGCTCCGTCTTTAATTCTTTGTTCAAGATATTTTTCAGACGTAGATTTTTATTTTTTTTATTGTTAAAATTGTTGGTGGATTCAATCGAAAACATTTACAAATTATTTTTTCTACATTATATTTTTGCTATTTGGTGATTGCTAATAAATAAATAGTGCCCATGTAAACTTTATAAAAGAATGTGATCCCCATTCTAAAACCTATTATG
Organism: Euprymna scolopes; assembly: GCF_053919585.1. Classification (NCBI taxonomy): domain Eukaryota; kingdom Metazoa; phylum Mollusca; class Cephalopoda; order Sepiida; family Sepiolidae; genus Euprymna; species Euprymna scolopes. The sequence goes on from NC_136500.1 coordinate 119,428,655, forward strand.
AGTTGTATTTTTGAATTTGGCGGATCTAAAGAGAATTCGAAAACTTAAAATATTGGATAAAATATCAAAATTCAAACGTAATTCTCTAGCGACATATTAGGTAATTGAAGATAGAAAATGAATTTTAAAAATATTTTTTTAAAAAAATTAAATATAGAAAAAAAAACAGTTTTTGTGCTCCGCCGTTCGCCGTTGTCAAACAATTCGACCAACTTCGAATTAAATTATTTTGTTTATGGTAAACATTATTATTTTCTCAAAAAGCACGTAAGTTTTTCTACAATAACACATTTTTGACAAAAATCTAATCGTCAGATTGGATACTATATTGTAAGGAAGATCTTTTTAATCAGAAATGCATATATTTTTTATTCAAGTTTGTTATAAAGCATGGCGGAATCAATTTTTTTTTTATTGGATTGCTATAAAAATAGTTTAAGATTTAATGTTTAAGATTTTTTTTAAGAATCAATATTTCTGAGGTGCAAAAAGCAAACTGCTTTTCTTTTTCAGATTATTTTAAGTTTTTCAAAGAATTTTTTAAAAGCGTAAAATATAAATTACCTTTCATATTGGATTGCAATAAAAATAAACTTATTTTAATATTTAACATAATTTTTAAGTTGTTAAATGATTTTGTAGAAAGTGTTTAAAAAAAAAAAACGGTGCAAGTCTATAAATGGTCCATCCACTAGTAATCTTTTTTACTATAAAAATCTGGAAAAAAAATCTTTATAATGTACGTACTTGTCACTGTATGAAAATGTCAGATTCCCAAAATCACGTAAATCGATCAAGTAGGTATTTTTTTTATTTAAGAAAATCAAATATTATGAAAAATTTTATCGAAAAAAAACTTCCCACCATCTTGTTTTTGAATGATACACTGCTAGCGACACCTGTTGGGAATGTTGGGAATATAAGCTCGGCAAGGGGGCAGACAATCGACTTTCCACACTATAGAAAAAAAAAAACACTTGGAAAATTAAGACATTTCTAAGTTTTTGAGGATGTTGAAAACGAAAATAACGTTTAAAATTCCAGCAAACGAGTAGTTTCCAAGATATGAAGAAATGTTAGTTTAAAGAAAGTGGGGGATCACTTTTCTATAATAATTTAACGTATAATGATCACCCACTTTATGACCACCACTAGTGTAAAACTTGAATTTACGCCGCTGAAATACACATTTGCCGAATTTTTGTTGAAGGAGCGTCAACGTGTGGGTGCTCAATTTATGTAAAATTCTTCATATCTTGGAAACTACTTTTATTTAAAGGAAACGTATTTATTTACTGACCTTCCCATGCGGACAAGTTCGACATAGGTCGAATTTAAAGATTTATTATAAGGAAATAGGGCGTCATATATTAGACTGAATCCAAGTTTAGCGTTACAAATTCGATAATTTTTTGAGGATGGGCACTATTTCCAAACGAATTGTTTTGCGCTAAATAGTATTTTTTTTTTTTGTTTAAAAAATTAATCATTGTAAGCAGGTGTGTCAGAAATTTCGTGAAAAATAGTGAATAATTCTACTCCGTGTTTCCAAGCTTATAACTACTCGAAAAATGTAATTCAAGCCCTATTTTTTTTTTTCAATTAAAGAAGCAAGGACCAAGGTTTCATTAAAAAAAAAACAAAAAAAAAAACAACGTGTTTTTTTTTTGTTTATTTTTAAAAAAGGTTTTAAACTTCGGGCTTTACAGGTAAATTTCTAAAAAACACTACATATTTTTTGTTTTAAATTTTAATATATTATTTATTAACCTTTTCTCTTCAATTTGTGATATATAAAACTTTGGTGAGTAAATTAATAATTTACTTTTTAATAGACATTTCAAAATGGGAGGCGTGAATTATTCGACCCCCTGCCTTTCCAAGCTTATAACTACTCGAAAATATAACTCAAGCCCTAATTTTTTTTTTCAATTAAAGGAACAAGGACCAAGGTTTCATTAAGAAAAAAACAAAACAAACAACAAAAAACAAACAAACAACGTGGTTTAAAAAAAAAAGGTTTTAAACTTCGAACTTTACGGGTAACTTTCTAAAAAAAAACACTACTTTTTTTTGTTTTAAATTTGAATATATTATTTATTGATCTTTTATCTTCAATTTGTGATATATAAAACTTTGGTGAGTAAATTAATTATTTACTTTTTAATAGACACTTGAAAATGGGAGGGGGACGTGAATTAAAAAAAAAAACGTTTGTCTAAAATATTATATTCGGTTTATTGGAAAGAGCATAAAATTTCACATTGACCCTGAAAATATTGTAAAAATAGAATCAATAGAAAAATTTTGATAGATTTTTAAAGTTTAAAAATTGAAAAATATTGAGTTCGCAAAATTCATTACTGTTTTTTAAAAAAATAAAAAAATATTTCTATTACTTTTAAAACAACTTTAATAGTTTATTTTGAAAGTATAATCCATAAAGAAAATAAACAACCCACTTTTAAAAGAGAAATTACGAGTTTTTTTTTATATTTTATTCGCAGTTTCGTGTTAGGGGTGTCAAAAATTCCTATCGCCATCATCTAAATTGAAAATAAAAATGTCCGCTTGTCTTCTTCATAAATTCATTCTTTAATCTGATTGGTCGATTTTTTTTCCGAGAGTAACCTGCCCTTTCTTTTTTTGGATGTGGAGGAGTGGAGTTTCCGCTTTATTTAAAACTAGCGGGGGTACCCGGCGTTGCCCGGGTGTTTGGAGGTGTGTGTTGGTGGTGGGGGGGGATTAGATTAAAACAACCCTGTTAAAAAAAAAACAAAAAAACGTTGGCCGGTTGTTTGGAGGTGTAAAAGAAAAGAAATAGTTTTAGTATAACGGTAAGCTTGAACCCCGAACGTTTGATGCGGAGGTGGAAAGGAAATGGGAAAAAAAACCCTGCGACCTAACCATCTCGACCACAGGAACAGATGAATTGATAAGTGTGTTAAGTTGACGTTTATAAACTGAAATTAGCAGGTGCGACAACGGCAAGTTGCGGAAACCAGTTTCTGTTTTCCCCACTACGCGGCGATCAAACAATAAAAAAAACACAAAAAACTAACATAAGGCAAACGAACGATGAAAACAGAAAACGAACATGCGAAAAATGGCTTAAATAAGCCTGTTTCGATATTAAAATTTAAAAAATCGGTGGGTACCCGGGTGTTTTCAGGTGTAAAGGGGACTGTTTATCAGGAACTTGTTTATGTTAGACTTGAAGACATCAAAGTAGTAGTCAGGAGGGAAACAGACAAACAGAAGAGAGTTCCACAGTAGTGCACTTCTAAGAAAGAAACTTTGTTCATGGAATCTACATTTTGATTCAGATAAAGAATGGGGAAAATTACTGACAGTTCTTTCAGCTAGACGGGTGTTTTTAATGAAAGAGTGGTGAAGGGGACCAGAGATTGGAGCTCAGACGAGCACTTCCAATCGAAATAACAATAAAACAACGACAGGTTTGCAACGTCCCTTCTGTGGGAGAGAGGTTGTAGGGAAGAGAAAAGGGCTTCCCCCACTAGGCTACGAAGTCTATTTTGTACTCTGTCAAGGCAGGATAGGCTGTTTTTAGCAGCTCCTGCCAAGATATGGCAGCAGTACTCCATGCTTGGACGTACTTGGCTTTTATATAGATAGAGAATTGCATCAGCAGTGAGATATCTACTGGGGCGGGAGAAGGATCCTACCATTTTTTCAGCGATCTTGGCAACAGATTTGATGTGTGTGTTCCATTTCAGATCAGGAGTAAAGTTCAAGCCCAGAAGCTTGTCAAAACATGAGGCCTCACCTAGACGATAGTCATCCATTTAAATTGATGCCAGATGGGGATCAGAGCGTTGCTGATGTAAAGATAGAATCTTGGTTTTAGATGCATTAAAGGTAACCAGCCACCTCTTCCCCCACTGTACTACACACTGAAGATCAGAGGAGAGAAAATCAGAGAGAACTTTGTCATTTGCAGCCTTTGATGTGTTGCCATAGATGGTCGTGTCATCAGCATAGATGTCAACACATGATTTAAGTATGTGTTTTGGGAGATCATTGATGTAGATCAGGAAGAGAGTTGGGCCCAGGATGGACCTCTTAGGGACTCCAGCAATAATACTGCAGGTCTCTGATCTTTGTCCATCAACCACTACTCTTATGAGCCTATCAGAGAGAAATGATTTAATAATTGAGAAAACATTTCCAGTAATACCGTAGCTGGAAATATTTGAAGTAGGCCTTTATGCCATACCTTATCGAAGGCCTTTGATATGACAATAGCAATTGCCCTAGAAATGAAGTCTTTGTCAAGAGATTCACTAATCCCATGAAATATAACCATTAGCACATCTGCAGTAGATCTTGCAGAATGGAAACCATATTGCATGTCACTAAGAAGGTTATTTCTGCTCAGGTGGTTGACTACTCTATTTAATATGGATTCCAGCAACTTACTCATGACATACAGGAGACTTATTGGTCTGTACTGAGAGGGAAATGACCTGTCACCTGAATTCTTAAATACAGGGTATACTGATAAGGTTTTCCAGGATGTTGGGAAG